>NC_051176.1:235606416-235781416 GCF_013339695.2 Rhipicephalus sanguineus
TCTGTGACGACAGCTCCACGACTGTAGCCTCTACGCGGCATTAAGGCCGCAGGTTGTTTTCATTTGTTGTGCGTGTATACCGTTGTTCACGGCGTTAAACATTTTTGAGATTTTTGTTTTATTTTGATTTTCTTTGCGTTTACTACGAAGTTCACCGCTCCCGCTTACAATGACATGTACACGCATATCACACAAGAGTGGAAGTGGAGGTGGGGGGGGGGGAGGGGGGTGACGGTGGTTTTGCTTTTGTATTTATTACTGTTTCATTACTTATGAACACGAGCAAGATCGAGCAGTATTACAATGTTTCTGGTCGGTTGCGCCTGTATTTAGTGAGCGCAATTTCTATTACGGGAAGATTGAAATCACGCTCAACAATAAAGCTTGTGTTAGCCTCGTCTAACATTAGAAGTCTCGTCTAACATTATCATACACCAGACATTTACTTTTTTGCGCTTAGTCCTTCGTGGCGACCAGTTCGATACATTTATAAATCATTGCTACACCATGCATTGCGTCTGTCACGACGTTGCGATTCATTTCGCATGAGGGCGGCGTTATATCATGGTTACTTATTGATAGATACATAATAATAATTATTAGGTCAGAACCAAATACCTGTCATCACTGCAACAACGAGATTGTCCTGCATCACTAAGTGCTCGGCTCTTCTATCGACCAGACTTCGGCATTTATGCTGACCAAACTTAAAATCCCTGACTTTCTAACCGCATTGTAACGCCAAATTATCAACTCTGGTGTCCGCATCAAGCCTGGCTCTATCCTCCCTTTCTTGATCACAGGCGATAGCTTCACCATCGATAACGCTTTTGGCGCGCGATAACCTGTTTCCCAATAAACTTTCACCCTCTGCCAGAGCTTTTCTTGCGCTTATCCGACGAACCTTTATTCTTGTTTCGAACCATCATTGTAAGCATAAATTTTAGTGCCTTTGAGTTTCTTACCGTTAATAAATATTCTAATTTGTTTCGTCCGCATCGAAGAATTTCGTAATGAGTTGGCAGGGTCTCGCACTTGCCCTTTTTACCAAGTGTGCGGAGTATTTCAATGGCGTTAACTTTCACTCCAGGAAGGTACTCCACAAAGCAGTCAAACAGAAATTTTTATTTTTTATTGTTTCAGTTAACTCATAACTTCAGTGTCGTTTTTCACAGAATTCCGAGCAGAACCAAACTATTCCGACGATGCCGCAACTCCATATAGACGGTTTTTTAGCTGCTGCGAAGGGCAAGCATGGTATCAAAACCTTGTACGGCCATTTCAAGTCGGTATAGTCGCATTTTTATTGCTGCACGCATTAGTTGCAGTCTATGCGAGTTTCGGCATTTTTTAAATTTAATATACGTAATCCTTTGATATGGAAGTCGTAAGAATATCGTAAGGTCTTCGGTGCGTTGCAGTAGGGGCCAAATTTGACGCTTTCCGTTCGTTAGTGCTCTTTTCGATTGACCAACTGGATTAGGTATTTGCGTGTCCAGCATCAGAATTGGCAAAATATTTGTTTTACGAACAGTTGTAGCGTAAGAGGCTTTTCTGAATACGGCGCAAGTTTTTTCGTCAGTAATCCACAATCTCTATATGCGCTCACTCATAGTTCTTAGTCGTTTCGCTCTAAATAGGCGACGCTTGAGATCACCATTGCCAATTATTTTTGCAACGAAGATAGCGTACGTGATGTTCTAAGTGAAGCATACGTTCGAAGCTATCGCAAAGGCTCGATACGAGCAAAGATATCTTGCGCGAAGAATACGTGCCACCAACTACTTCACTTGAGCGCGTAAATAAAATGTATAGAAAGAAGTCAAGAGAACCAGTTGACGTCGGCGAGTAAGAAGCTGACGCTTAGAAGAATGAAGCGTTCTAAAAAACAAGGTTAAAAAAAAGGTCGAGTAAAAACACAAACGGAAGAAATATAAACACACGTTATAACACGAGCGTTAAGATAATAATGGAAATGACAATGGCTTTTTCAAACTTTACTTCCACCCCCCCCCCCCCTTCTGCAGAAACACAGCGAGGACACTTATTTTTTCTTTGTGGCTTTAAACAATGCTGCGATTATCAACGTAACGTGCACTCTTTCAGTGGCGTAAAGCAGGTCACGATCTGAGCACCGTACCCCGAGGCAACGGAAGGGTCGTCGGCGCTACAATTTTGTCACCCGCTGCACGGACCAAAATTCTTTCTTTTTTCGTTCGGCAAAAGGGCTATCAATCAGGCGTATTTCCCAAGTTTTAGACACTCTCCGAAGAGTGAGATGATGTGACGCTTTCTAAGCGGCTGAAGATTTACAGGACCCCTTTGCTCTGATGCTGAGGAAAATTGAGCAAAAGCAGGGATATAGACGTGGGAACATGGTACGCTATAGAGGGCATGCATCGCATAACGTGGGTTCAGCGAAGAGTGCCGGCGAGCGATGGGAGCTCCGGCTGTAACATCCTCAACAACCCCCGGAACAATCACACAAGATGGAAGCTCGAACCCGTAAATTCCTATGCCGAACAGCGGTCTCTTGGTCAAATAGCCGACAGTTTTCTTTTGCCGAAGTCACGACGCCTCGTGTGCTTGTTCCCAGTTTTAGTTGATATTAGAAGGCTTTGATATTTCTTCTTCGACTGGGGTGACAAAGCGATGGCCTGTCAACACGAAAAGTTTAAACGTCAATGTACCCTCTATTCCTCAACCGCTGTTCTTAACTTGAACACTCGAGGGAGTCAACTGCGATGTTTTCATACTATAACATACATCGAGTACACCGAAAAAAAGAACATATAGGCAAATTAATTGCTGAATAAATAATAGAAGCCAGAGGGACACCAAATAAGTCCGCGTGTGCTGAAAAGGAGAGCTTTATTTCTTTAGAGTTTTCATAGAATAATACAATTAAGTTTCGAATGCCCAAAGAAAATGGCATGCTGTTGCACTCAACGTGAAAGCTGTACGAAGCGCAGTGATTCGCTTGCCCTTCGGCGACGTTGGCGTTCACGGGCAAGCGCGCGCTGGCGTTCCAAACCTGAAGCCTGCTCGGCGTCCACGGCGGGAAAGTAAACCTTCATTTGTGATGCTGTGGCGCCGTCTCCCCTCCTCCTTTCCCATTCTCTTTTCCATCCTCCTCACCCGAACATCACTCCTCCTCACCCTCGCTTTCCTTTCCCACCCCCCTGCTATACTGTACTAAATATGGCTATGCTATGCTATACCCTCTATCCTCCTCCTTTCCATCCTCCTTACCCTTAATCCCCTTTCCCACCCCCCTGCTATACTGTACTGAATATGGCTATGCTATGCTATTCCCTCTATCCTCCTCCTTTCCATCCTCCTTACCCTTGATCCCCTTTCCCACCCCCCTGCTATACTGTACTATACATGGCTATGCTATGCTATACCCTCTATCCTCCTCCATTCCATCCTCCTTACCCTTAATCCCCTTTCCCACCCCCCTGCTATACTGTACTAAATATGGCTATGCTATGCTATACCTCTATCCTCCTCCTTTCCATCCTCCTTACCCTTAATCCCCTTTCCCCCCCCCCTGCTATACTGTACTAAATATGGCTATGCTATGCTATACCCTCTATCCTCCTCCTTTCCATCCTCCTTACCCTTAATCCCCTTTCCCACCCCCCTGCTATACTGTACTAAATATGGCTATGCTATGCTATACTCTCTATCCTCCTCCTTTCCATCCTCCTTACCCTTAATCCCCTTTCCCACCTCCCTTCTATACTGTACTAAATATGGCTATGCTATGCTATACCCTCTATCCTCCTCCTTTCCATCCTCCTTACCCTTAATCCCCTTTCTCACCCTCTTGCTATACTGTACTATACATGGCTATGCTATGCTATACCCTCTATCCTCCTCCTTTCCATCCTCCTTACCCTTAATCCCCTTTCCCACCCCCCTGCTATACTGTACTAAATATGGCTATGCTATGCTATGCCCTCTATCCTCCTCCTTTCCATCCTCCTTACCCTTAATCCCCTTTCCCACCCCCTGCTATACTGTACTATACATGGCTATGCTATGCTATACCCTCTATCCTCCTCCTTTCCATCCTCCTTACCCTTAATCCCCTTTCCCACCCCCCTGCTATACTGTACTAAATATGGCTATGCTATGCTATACCCTCTATCCTCCTCCTTTCCATCCTCCTTACCCTTAATCCCCTTTCCCACCCCCCTGCTCTACTTTACTAAATATGGCTATGCTATGCTATACCCTCTATCCTCCTCCTTTCCATCCTCCTTACCCTTAATCCCATTTCCCACCCCCCTGCTATACTGTACTAAATATGGCTATGCTATGCTATACCCTCTATCCTCCTCCTTTCCATCCTCCTTACCCTTAATCCCCTTTCCCACCCTCTTGCTATACTGTACTATACATGGCTATGCTATGCTATACCCTCTATCCTCCTCCTTTCCATCCTCCTTACCCTTAATCCCCTTTCCCACCCCCCTGCTATACTGTACTAAATATGGCTATGCTACGCTATACCCTCTATCCTCCTCCTTTCCATCCTCCTTACCCTTAATCCCCTTTCCCACCCCCCTGCTATACTGTACTAAATATGGCTATGCTATGCTATACCCTCTATCCTCCTCCTTTCCATCCTCCTTACCCTTAATCCCATTTCCCACCCCCCTGCTATACTGTACTAAATATGGCTATGCTATGCTATACCCTCTATCCTCCTCCTTTCCATCCTCCTTACCCTTAATCCCCTTTCCCACCCTCTTGCTATACTGTACTATACATGGCTATGCTATGCTATACCCTTTATCCTCCTCCTTTCCATCCTCCTTACCCTTAATCTTCTTTCCCACCCCCCTGCTATACTGTACTAAATATGGCTATGCTATACCCTCTATCCTCCTCCTTTCCATCCTCCTTACCCTTAATCCCCTTTCCCACCCCCCTGCTATACTGTACTATACATGGCTATGCTATTGTATACATGGTTTTGTCTGCGTGACGCTAAGTGACATGAGACGACAGTATTAATGAGAACTAACAGACAATAATGCCAAGGAAAGTATAGGGGATGTTTTTAGTAATAAATGTAAGGTAATTGTGAAGAAAGAAAAGTGGACGAAAAGATAGCTTGCCGCGGGCAGGGACCGAACCTGCGACCTTCGAATAACGCGTCCGATGCTCTACCAACTGAGCTACCGCGGCGGCCATCCCGCCGTCCACTTTATGGGGTATATGTGTGCATTTAAACGTGGGAGCGTCAGTCAGCGCCGCCAGTAGCCATACGACAGCCCGGGCTCCTAAAGTGCCCCGCACTTACAGAAAAGTTATACGAACACTAGCAATTTCAACGCGATAGCGTTAAAGAGCTCGTTTCGCAGAAATTCTGGTGTCGGCGTCGGTGTTGGTTCTGAGCGAAAAATCGTCATCTTGTCCGTGACCGAAAAATCGAGAAAGATGCAAATAAAATAAATAATAAAAATCATCGCGTTCGAGTGAGAATTGAACCAAGGCTGCCTGCGTGGTAAGCAGGTGTTCTACCACTGAGTTAAGCTATTTCTTTTTTATTGCGATAGCAATTATGTGGACAGTCTCGGCTGGTGTTTGCCGTGGCCGCCGTCATACTGCGTAATGTATATATATATATATATATATATATATATATATATATATATATATATATATATAAAAGTCCCAAAGAAAAATAATTCCGAAAAAAGCTTCCGAAGCGCGGAATCGAACCAGTGACTTCTCGATCCGTGGAGCCGGGGATTGTCTGTTTTGTGCTTTCCCCGCGATGTCCGCGTTGAAGTCACAGAGCGTACGAAGGTCACTTCGCTCGCTGCAGCGGCCGCGTTTGCGAAAGGAGCGCGCTGTTCAAACAGAAATAAGTAACAACTGTGACAGTTAGTTCGTGCCCGTCCTGTGTGTACCTGTTCATTCGTTTCGTGCGTCCTGCTTTCTGTTTGAGCAGTGCGCTCCAAGTGTCGAGCTGTGACGCATGATAGTTCGCGATCGTCCTGTGTGTGTTCTTTTCGTGTGTCCTTTGCGCTTGAACGACGCGCTGGAAATTTCGAGCTGGTTTCCGTTCTTCGCGTTATATTCCAATTTGTTGCTATCGCATTCATTGCTTCGCTGTTGCGGCGAAACTGTGACTTTTTTTTCTTTAATGCATGGAAAGATGACCTGTTATTACTGTGAACCGCGCACTACATAATTGGTCACATTATAATTACCTTAACATACACAACACCCACATTGTTCCTAGGAGGCATTGCAAAAGTCAGGCAAGTACACAAAAGCTTCGAGAAGTGCAAGCCACTTCGCAACGGGTTCAAAAGTCTCAACAACATTGCGCCACTGTGTGTGTGTGTGTAGTGATATATATATATATATATATATATATATATATATATATATATATATATATATATATATATATATATATATATATATATATATATATATATATATATATACACACACACGACTGCGGAGATAGGCATCAGAGTGGAGTGTAAAGCTCTGCAGCTCCCTCCTTTCTTAAAGGACACGGGCCCACAAGGCGTCATATATGCATTAACAACACCCTTATCCATTAGATGTCTTTTTTTGGGGCTTATACTTACGCTCACCCAATGTATACGGCCCGTGGTCAACTTTCATCTTTTTTGATGGACAACAAACAGGCGAAACGCTTTGATTCATACCTCGCATTTATTCAAGAAAGCATTCAAGGGATGCCTTTTCTGATCAGTTATAAAATTCAAACCGACATATCCACCACTGGCGAATGAAAAGGAAAACAACTGGGCAATTCTGTTCCACACCACTAGCCTTAAATACTACGTATACACTAGGCGCGTACTTTGTGTCACTGCGTCTGATGAACACTGAACAACCAATTGTCGTGACACCGGTTCCGTAAGATAATTCCGTAAGGTTCCGTAAGGTCCGTAAGATAATTAAAGATAGAGATAAAAATTAAAATTGGTAGGTCTTTAAAAAAAGACGAATGTGGAGGAGGAGTTAGGGCGGTATCATTTTTCTTCGTAATTATATGGAACTCCTAAGCGGGAATTATATGAAACCATTGCGCTGCATAATTTAGGAGGCCGCATGTATTCCCTGCTTAAGTGCAATAGTGTTGTACATATATTCAAGTTAAGTTGACACCGCTTTAGTGACAGTGGCAAGTTGTCGGTCATGAGCTGAGAGTGTCTACCGAGTGCGCGCCAGCCAGAATTTTTTTTTCGGGGGGGGGGGGGGGGAGTCAACTGTACTTTATGTATGTTCGTGCTTGCGGCTGTATGTGTGCGTGTATATACCTATACACATGCAAAATTTAAACATTTCCGGAGGTGAGGTGAGTTTCACCCCCCGCCTCCGCCCCCGCCCTGCCTACGCCGGTGGCACCAGCCCATCTTTATTCTTCGGTGAATTTTCTTTACATGAGCAGGTTTCCCTGTTAGCGTTAGACCTAGATGTACATACTCTTCTGCCAATTTCTAGTGTCCGTTTGTCTATAAGGAACTAGCATTATCTACCAGAAACTAGACGGACCAGCTAGGATTATCTTTGTCTTCTGCATAATCATCTTCAGCCATATACTTTGACGCTTTCTCGGTTTAGGTTTTCAATCATTTTTAACTGAGCGATGCTGTTTAGCAAGTCGTTCCTTGTGAGTCGATCGCAGAAAACTATCATCATCTTAACGGGTATGTGCCACTGTGCGGCTACCTGAGAACGAGTACAGAGAGAGAGACAGAAAGAAAGAAAGAAAGAGAGAAGGAAACAGAGAGACGGAAAGAAAGATATAAAGAAAGAGAAAAATTCTTGCCGAAAAAAAATTCTTCACGGGGCGGGGTTCGAACCCGCGTACCCTCGATCCGAAGGCGAGCGTCCTAACCACTCGGCTATCCAGGCACGCTATCAGAGCATAGCATAGCCTTGTACAGTATAGTGTAGCAAGGGGGTGGGAAAAGGAAGTGAGTGTAAGGAGGAGAGATGTGATGGTAAGGAGGAGGGAAAGGAGGAGGGGAGAGAGTAAAGCGTAGCACAGAAAGAATGAGAAATAGAGAAACAGACAAAGAAATGTACAATGAAAGAAACAGATAACATCAAAGAAAGAGAGAGAAAGAAGTGGAGAGAGAAAAGAAGATAGAAAGAGGAAGCAAGCCTCACGTCGTCTAGCGACTAGATACCACACTACCTGACCAAGCCGCCCATGTGCAGTAGCTACGCCACACCAACCGACGGAGACATCGCGCGCAACCTCCGCTCTATTCGCAATACCCACGAACTATAGGTGGCGCGCCGTGCTTTTCAATATGGCGCCAGGAGGAGGGTCAACCCGTTTGTTAGCATAGGAACAGATAGGACGTGCGGACGTACGGACGGTGCCACTTTCACCAGATGAAGTTATGAGCTGCGCTGGAATGGATATGAGACTAAAATACTTTCCCTAACCATGGAAAGTGCTAAGTACTCGCCACCTAAGTATTTGCTGCGAAGTGAAAGGTTATATTTCAGCTCCGTTACCGTGCATAACGATGCTTTGCGAAATCCTGTGCGTGCTACATAAACCTGTATGAACTAGAATTGACGTATGAGCTGAACGGCACTCCGAGGTAGTACGTACCGAGCCTGCCTGACGGATTTGCCGCAGTAGTAGGCCGCCAGCGAGTAGCGCCATCGCTGCTGCGCGTGATGATGGCTTGCAAACATAAAAGTGTTCAGTGATAATACCCCGTCGTCATTACTTGCGCAGTCGAAAACGCGGAGTTACGTCTTCAACGGAACACAAGCATTTAACATGCCATTCAGTAGAGCTTGTGTCACAGCCATGCTGAGACTCTAGCCGTGTGTACTTCACTCGCATGTTGCAGGTTCGATCAGCACGATCGAAACATGAATATCGAAAAGAATAAACACGTATGCTTTTCGCAACGTCGAAGAAGTTCGCCGAGAGGCGTGGATTGTGGCCGTGACTGCACGTTCCATCGTTCTAACCATTTCGTTTCATTGGTCGAGCTCGAGCGTGTTGGCGGCATGCGGCGCTCCATAATATCCACAATACATGCAATGCACAAGAGGAGCTATGCTTTTATTTTGATCTCGCTCAAGGATATTATACATTAAATACAATCAAAGTGACTTACGAGCGTGAAAGAACATTAACGCACGAGGGGACGTGAAGTGCAACTCGCTCCTCGTGAGTTCAGCTGATCGTTCATCGTCGCTGTCACAGCTGTCACTCTCGGTGCCTTCACAGTCTTCTACGTCCAGTGAAAAATCCTCGTCGTCAAGATGGTTTCTTTCAACATCACTGCTGAAAGCAATCCGAAGAAATTCCTTCGCCGAACGACTTCGACCACTCCCTGTCACCACGTTTACAATTAGACAGACGTCGGAGAACGTTTTGCCGGTTTTGCTCTCAGACCGGTCAACAAGCAAATCGCTTGCAGTGTGCTGCCACCTATCAACAAACGTACAAAAACAAGCGGCGCAGCGGTGGCTATGAAACCCAACACACTGGCGAAGGACGGCGTGGATGGAAAGCGTTCGCTCCACGAAAGGCGTCGAGCAGACGCGTCCTCGAATGATTGAAACGTTGCTCGCACGATTCGTAACAGCGCTTTGCTGACAAAGGATAGAGGCATATTTTAATGCATCGACAACTTGAGATCGCTCAGTTTTACAAGAGCACATCGCGAGCCGGCGCGACCTCCCGCGTACAGTGTTATGGGATTCATGCACTACTAGAAACACTGACCAATGCTATATACAAGTAAAACAGGGTGAGCTTCAACTGAATATGTCAGACGATAACATTTAACTTACCTACGTGGCTACAGAAAGCCTCGCGGAGCTGCTAGTATGTGTACACTGTGGGCTAGCATTGAAAGCGCGAGTTGCCACGTATTTTCACGAAAACTTCGCGTCTCGCAAGAACGAATCAGATTTCTCGTGTCACGGAGGGCCCGGTTTGTTCACTGATGCAGGGAACATGCAAAGTCGTAGTGTTCCTTTCTTGCCAACGCGTTAACACTGAGGCTAGCACAGCCGAACAAGGGAGCGACTGCATAGTGCCGCCATTTTGTCGTCTACTAACCCTCCTCGAGAGGACGCTCCTGAATTCCGCTCGGTGGCGCGACAGTCTATGGGCATTGCGAATAGTTCATAGCTTGGCCAGGCCTGGCTGCCTACTCCGGCGGAGGAAGCCGCGCAACTCGAAGCTAGACGTGTCGGCCGACGGGGAGTACGAGCGGCGACACGTCCGTGCTTCGTGTGCCAAGCTTTGCGTGGCTTAGTGCAAACTGCCCGCATTTTTTTTTTTTTGCAATTCGTCGTCATCATTGCTGAATAGTACGATGTCGTCTGCAAACCGAAAATTGCTAAGGTGTACGAAGTGATCGGAAGGTGTGCAAGGTGGTACCACTATTTGAATCTGAAAATGCACAGTCCCCCTTGAATCACTGACCAATACCCCTCACGAGGGTTCCCTGTAAGTTCTCGGAGCGCATAATTATTTATCATCTCATTGTCTTTCTGGATGCAAATTCATTCTTGTCTCCCTATCAACACGCTTTTTTTTTTACACATGACCTTTTTGCGGCATTCGACAGAGGACTGATCCTTGACCATTTTTTTTAAACTTTTCTGAAGCTTCTGAACTTGTTTCTCGCCAGTTACTTTGTTTTTAAGCTAAGTGAATAATATATGTTAGCATCATGGAGGAAGGAATACTAAGGAGAGGCCCTATCGTATTTCAATGCATTGCGATAAGTGTGGCGGAAGTGACGTCAGATTTATGGGGCAAACAAACCGGTATGGGGCAAACAAAACAGCAGACGCCCCGCGGCGTGCTTTCCGCGGTGGTTAGCTTCTGCGCAGATTTGTAGTCCCGGCGTAAACTTAGCGCGTATTGTTCGGTTCGCACGCAGTAAAATATTGGAAGCAGACGTTTACCAGGCTGTTCGTGCGTGGCAGGCCCGAGCGCTGCGTGCTGAAATTCTTCGTGGAGCGTTTTTGTGCAACAGTACAGAATACCGATACCTGCCGTGATCAAAAACGTTCAGCCCCTGCATCATCGTATTCGAACTCACCTAGCAGTGACTTACGCGTTCTGCTGGGCGTTAGGCCTTCCCTTTCTCGTAGCCCGATTTCCCGATCTGTTGCCCGATTAGCGGTTCTTTGTTCGTGTATATGGAGTGAGCGTAGTAGCCATTCGGCGCAACGCCAACCTATAGTTGACGTAATTTCACGTCGAAAAGAGGACACCGCTGTATTGTATACGCGATCGTGCACGTAAAGTTTGTAATTCCAATACGCACACAACAACAAGCACGCAGCGAGCGCACACCGCACAATACATGCATCACGTAGTCCGATAACAACAACATAAGTTTATTGCCCTTTCGTTGAACGACACAGCCTCTAAAAACATACGATGCCTTCGGCGCATGTTATGTGCGGCGCGTCAGACACCAAAAACAAAAGTTCACGTGTGTTCTGAGTTGACACAATGAGTAAGAAGCAACAGAGCGCACGTCCGAGAGCTTCGCATGCAAATACCATGCATTAGTGATCAGCAATGAAGCGAACGTGTACGTACACATGAAAAGTGACACCCGGTACTTTCCGCAGTGCACGCGATTTGCACCGGGTATACGCAACCATACGCAACAGCTGGGCATTGCGCAGCTTCCCTAAAAAACACACACAGGTAGCAGCATGCGTGAATCGACTGCGCCACGGCGCCGTTGGCACGCTGAAAAAAAAAAAGGCTCGAATCGCGCATGCGCTTGCAAACGACACGAAGGAAATCGCGAAATGTTTCGAGGCTCCTTCGCTATAGGAGGCAATGCGGTGGTTGCGATGTTGAGGCTTCACGAATGTGACGTCAGGGCCTCTCCTTATTTTTCCTTCCTCCATGGTTAGCATACATTGAATACCTCCACGTTAGCAGAATGCAGTTTGTTACCACTAACAACTGCAATTCATCTGAGTCTCCTGTAGCTTCTGTATGCTTCATGGCTCAATTTTCGGCCTTCTTTTGTTCGTTATTGACATAAATGACCTGCCTAATACTATTCTATCATCAATGAAATTATTTGCAGATGACTGTGTTACTTATGGAAATATCAAATGGAAGACCAAGCCCCTAAGAGCCCCAAAAATGTACCGCTAAGCGTGAGTGCACCCTGAAAAAGTAATTACAGTATGTTTTTAAAAGCTAGTTTCGGTTCCTACTGTACCCTGACGTCACAACACGGTATGAGCTTTTCGCCACGTGCTCGCGCAAGATAGCGTGACGTTTCCACGGCCGCTTTGCACCGTGGCTCCGTTAGTGACGCACAAGCGGCCATTTTGAATGTTTTGGTGGCACGAGCGGCCATTTTGAATGTTTTGGTACCTGACATCATCACAACTAGCCAGACTGCTGCGTGAAGTCACCAGAATTAGTAATGTAGCCTGACGTCAAGCTAGTGTCGATGTTGGCAGGTGTGCCATCGAAAAATTGGCTTTAATATCAAAATAAAAAATCTTATCAGCATTTGCTGAGCTTCAAACTTGCTCAGAGCCATCTCTACAAGCAGGATATTTGTATGGCAGAGTAAACTCGCCTTCGAAAAACAATGTCAGTACCCCTTAAAGAAGTTTCTTCCTGGTGGACTAGATGTAGCATGCTACTAAACGCTAACAAATGCAAGGTAATGCGAGTTTCCCGGAACTCTACTTTCAATAATGATGCTGAATATCTTATTAACGTCAGTGCTTTAGAATATATTTCATTCTATAAGTATCCTGGGGCTAAACTGAGCTCTAACCTTTCATGGCAGATTCATGTCAATTATATAACTAACAATGACAATCACCCTCTTGGCTGTCTACGCAGAAGTTTTTCCAGGGCACCTACTCCTCTAAAGCTCATTTTATATAAAAAACTGTTGTTCGTTAGAAGATAGAGTATGTCAGCCCTGTGCGGGATCCCGGCACTAAAGCGCTTCTTCATACTTCAATATCGCAGTGCACGTTTCGTCTTTTCTGTCTGTACCCGCACATCTGGTGTATCATTCATGAAAACAGGTGTAGGCCTTCCACTTCTTTGTTCACGCATGAAGGTGCCTCACGTCGTTCTTTAATTTCCGCAAAATTTATCACAATCCACAATTAATACATGATCTTCTTTCGAAACCATCCTACGTGGCAAACAGATATAACGGGCGCTGCATCAACCAGCGCGCCAAGGAACCTGAACGATCGTTGGAGATAAGTCGGCGTCTTCCCAGAATCTACCTGCCCACTGCAGCACTCGCAGAAACTGTGAGCCACCGCTTGAGGAAATCAAAATCGTAAGCAGAAGTAAAGACAGACTAGCTCGCGAACAATCGGAAGCATTTTTCATCACACGAAAAGGCGACACGTGCGTCAGCACCGCATCTGTATCCTTGCGTGCCAGTGAATATAAAATACTAAACAAAATGCGATAGTTTTGCACGAAGCCCATCCTAATCTACTGTTTCCTTATGATTGCGCATGCGTCCGTTGCCTTCTTTTGCTATAAAATGCCATGCGTGTTATTTCAATAAAAATAGTTGGAGTCAGTGCCCGTCCTGTCATGTATACATACTTCTCTGTCTTGTCTTCGTCAAATGTAGCGCTACAGTATTTTAAATAAGGAAAAAAAACACAGAAATGACATTCAACGCAAAAAAGTACACGTTGCTTTCTCATGTACAAAATTATTTTGCGATTCCTTTATCCCCAATACCTCGAATGAATGGTACCGCCCGCCCACCTATGTTGCTCAACTGACCAATGCCACTGCATTGAAGGCGGCTGCATGCTATATTAACTCTCAGTAGCAACATCCTCCTCCCCCCCCCCCCCCATATTATTGTGCATACTGTTACCTACTCCCTTCTGTAATGCCTTGGTGCCTTGGAGGTACTGACATAAGTAAATAAAAACAAATAAATTCCACGGCATGCAAAAATAGGGAACATAAACACCGCGGCAGAGTAATGTTACAGGAGCCTAAACAAAGAAAGAAGAAAAACTGTGCTCGGCACTTGTACTTTCGTGGCACATTCATTTCTGTGGTTCACACGAGCAATGATCGATATGCACGCACATGCAGTATGAACAAAGACGAAGCAACATTATGAGGAGCGTCAAGATCAGGAACCGAATGGCGGTCGATCGCATAGATGTCTGCGACAGCGCAGTGGTAATTACGCGGCGGCCACGGAACGCAGAGAAAGGCCATAGAAGAGAAAAAGAACGGCGAGCACTAATTACTACTCTGAGAGTCAGATTTATCTGCCTCTTATATCTAGCCTCTCGAAGGTGCTCAACAGAAGCAAAACGCTGTAATACCCAGACAAACTGCTGCTGCCTACGACCTTAATGCAAAAGAATAGCGATTTCTCTTTCTTTCCCTTGAAACTGTAATGAGCAACGCATTTGTTATTAATCGTAACAGTACCGGCAATTACGCATCGTCCTTAATATATAGAAACATTAATACGGCGCCCTTTCGTCATTTCTGACTCCTGCTGCGCAAAACGCCACTTATCGTCATGATTACCGATTAATATTAATAACACTACGAAGAACAAAGGTTCAGCAATTTCGTGGCCTAGACTTATTCCGCGCGGGTGTTTTCGAAGATGTGCCCTGCTGGGACGACTTGCCATAGCTATCTCTGAAGCAAGAAATGTATGTCTTTTTCTCGTTATGTCCAGCACTTTCTTGCATATAGTTTTGCGCAAGAAAGTTGAACACATTTAACCAAATAGCCCATTGTCAGGTTTTTCTTAAGAAATACAGCTTTAATACAATTATCTGCGTCAAACTGGAAGAAGCAGTGCAAATGCACAGTTGGTGGTTCTGTACAGCAGCCAGCTCGATTGTGTTGGTGGCGACCAAATCAGGATCGACACCGATCAGTTCTAATTTCTCAGACACAGTTTATATATACTAAGTTGTAGAGGACATCAAAGATTAAAAAAAATTTGCTGTGCAGGGTAAGTGCGCGATGTTGCTCTCACTTCCGGGAAGCTTTCTAACCATGGGTAAATTTACTCACGCGACTAAATTGATTCTGCGTGCAAGCCGTCTCGGGAGCAAACCTGATTAATCTACCTGTCTTTCCTCTTCCCTTTTTGTACAATTATTTTGAAGCTACTTGTCGGCTTCCAGACAACGTGCACGATGACCCACTGTGCTTATTGATTCCCTTGTTGTCCGATACACTTGCGGAAGCACGTACTACAACGAGGAACAAATACAATTAGCAGCTCGTATTAAAAAATGGCGGTCATGTCTCCTTTAAACCGCTAGAGACGCCTTAAAAAAGTTCGAGTGTTCTCTTATATCTTCATTTCCCCTCATGTTGTGCAGCACTGGATGCTTGATGAGGTAAAAATCTAACGAGCCCGGCCTTGTATAGGGCCATGGCACGTAAGGGCGCATTGCTGGTTGATGAATAGATGGTGTGAGCACAACCTCAGGCATTGGCCATCTGTTTCTTCGCCATCCGCTATCTTGCACCCCTCTTTTTTTTCTATGCTGCGTATATGAAATAAGTACCGCCTTCTCTTCCCCCCCCCCCTCCCCCACACACACGCAAAAAAAAATAGTATGTCGCAGTATCGAGTAGGCGGAGGCGTCATATCCCTTGCCATGCGACCGGCGACGTTTCCTGATGAAAATGAGACCCCTGGCGATTCGCAATGACCACTGGCGCCTCCGAAAATGGGGAGACGGCGTTTTTTTTTTTTTTTTGCCGAGAATGCATCCCCTCTGGCCGTTTTTTATTCATGAATACTTCAGCTTTCTTTCTTTTTTTCCTCATCACTAGAGATTCAAAGCCACTCCCCTTCTCCGGGCTCTTCCAATACTGTGTCCAGTGCACGAAGCTTTTCGCGGGCGTCGTTCCAAGCGCATGCCCGAAGCAGGTGCTCTTTCGTGTTTTGTTTTCCTACTGCGCTTCTGCTCTGTCCAAGGCGGATTAATTTTTCGCGCCTTGATTTATGTTGCTGCGAAAAAACAGCGTTGGCCGCTTTCGGAATTGAACCATTTCTAATACTTTTGGCTGCTGCTGCATCAGAATGGAATATCGTTGGTCAGATACACTCGCCCGGGTCGATATTCCGGTCAGATTTGACTCGGCTTCCTGACCGGAAGAGAGCTTCTGTCGCGTCATATTTTTCAACCTTCCTTGCTTTACATAAGCACCGAAAATCGCCTCTGTGAAATATGCCGCCTGTTTCTCGGATTCACAAGGTCACGTGATGATTCCCGTTCGGCGCATTCTAGGTTTCAATGCATGCGTCTGGTCTAGAATACTCCTCTAGAATTGCTTGAAGGACGTGCAACGCAAAAAGGGTCCGTGTGTCTCGCCCTGAGTAAACGCAACGCCATACAGCGTCAGCAAATTAATATATATATATATATATATATATATATATATATATATATATATATATATATATATATATATATATATATATATATATATATATAGTTTTAATAGTGCACAACCAGTCAGCGAACTAAAAACAAACAATTAGAAAAAAAACAGGGGGCGAAATATCAGCCTCAGTAGTTTCGCTATAGCAGATTCGAGGTGAGGGCCAGTTGGTGAAGGAGCATACTTGGTGAAAATTAAGCGCAATGGACGGAACAAAAGAAGGAGCACACAGGACGAAGCGCTTCGTCCTGTGTGCTCCTTCTTTTGTCCCGTCCATTGCGCTTAATTTTCACCGAGTAGTTTCGCTATGTTATCAAGGACGCTGATTCCGAGGAGAAATCTAGAAAAACTGGCTTCACGCATAACATGAATTCGATAGCGCTTAGGCACTGAAGACAACGTGCTGGACCATGCTAAACCATACAAAACCCCACAGAAGGTATGGTTTCGAGCAACGGTCATTAGCTAATTACAAGTTATAATAAACGTCAAACGCCTTCTTCCACTCTTCATCCAGATATATAGTTCGCAATAATAGTTGTATTTGAGTTCTTCTTGGAGACAATGTGTGATGAAGACCACACATTTCACGGAGTATACGCGAAGGAAGTGAGTGTTACCAGCAGAATCGTATTGCCCGAGTTACCGTGACTTGTTGATTTGGACCTCCATCAGGGGGAAAAAAAAAAAAAAAAACATTCGTCCTATTTTCCGGGAAGAAAGACAAAATACAAGCGTTCCATAGTGAGCTTCCGGCGCGTCTTTCAAGTTCGAGAAGTCACCTGTGTCTGATTTTTGGACATCGCCCTGGAGGACAGGATATTATAAAGCGCCACGCAGTTGTTCATGTTGTAGCACCATCATCACAGAGGCTCTGTTGGCTCCAGGGTGTAGCAGGCATACACCGATGTAACAGCTCAATGTTCATGCCACAATTACACTCAGTGTTATTTACCAATTGGACAATATAGCAGCTCCCTATGATGACGCCATGGCACAGCCCATATAAGCGCTTTGAATCAATACAAGGGCAGGGAATTCGGCTGTGCCTGGGATCCCTCAGCCAACTTCAAACGAAAGGTTGCTGTGCGGAGCTCAATCATGCCTTATCTAGCTTCAGGTGTCACAAGACCTATTGAGTGAGTCGCTCGAGACAGATGCAAAATATAGAGCCTTCCTCTACATGTGAAGGTATCGCCAACTTAAGCCCACTCCGACTACGTTTAAGGGAGTATAAGGTATACATGAAGCAGCAGTGTCTCTCGTTCAGGATTATTTGACTTTGACGTTCCCAAATCACCTTCAGCTGTACGAAAATTTATCTGTGAAAGCAGGCAAAGAACACTGCACAGTTGTGCTATACGTATATTCTCTATTTGGTCTGGTCGTTTGAACCAACTGGTCGTGTGAATAGCTGTCGAGGGTGCGGCAATGGATGCTGCTTTAGGCATAATTGACACCTAGTCTATACTCAGGACGCACTTAGACTAGAACGCTGAACTGCAAGGTTGGTGTTGTGCTACAGTGTTCAGCTAGATCCTGCGGAAGTTACCTTGCACAGCGCTCATGAAAAAGTGTCCAGAAGCAACGGCTTCACGTTTAAAGGAGTACTGACATGAACTTTAAAATTTTTCGGGTTGTTGCTCTAAATGAAAGCACGGGTGTCGAGTACCCTAAAAAGAGTGTCGTGGTGCCTGGGGACGCATTGTATACATTTTTAATACCGCTTCTTTCAACCAGCAGTTTCGGTTTCGGTTTCGAGAGGGCGGCTTCATAGTGACGTGTCAAGTCTGCCCGTGACGTCACGGGCAGACTGCAACGCACGAAATATGCACCTGCTGTCCTTTGCTGTCAGTTGAACGTGGTTCATGATGAGTGAACTGTCGTCCAGTGCCTCCGACAGCAATTTCTGCGATCTAGGCTGCATGCAGAACCCAGACTTCGCAAACCAAGTGAGCTGACTTGAAACGTCATAGGGCTCTCCATGCGGTGAAGCTGCCTTGCAGATTTTGGGAGATGAAAACTTTAAAATCAAACTTAAATATTTATACGTGTTTTCCGGATGCGGTGTGGGGAGAGCGTTAACACTACATGCCAAGGAAAACAAAAACGTCCGTTTTGCTGCACTTCAAAATCGTGTCAGTACTCCTTTAAGCTTCAGTGGACTCCCTCCAACATTGGTATCGCTGAAAATGAGGATGCTGGTTGTTTGTCGTACGCAGTACATTCTTATCTCTTCAAGTGACGCCCCGAAGGTAAATCGAGTGACGAAGTCGGGCGTCCGTCGCTTTGGGTTGTGCCCACTTTCACCCTTCATTATGAAGCGGATTCGGCAAAGGAGCATCGCTACTACAACGACTAATGATAGGCTCATACGACAGCATGGCTATTCAAGACGGGAAGTACCAATTCTCTGCTATGTACTTTCTTGCAATGAGACAAAGGAGATTGCAACACTTTCTTCGGTGGCGGCCAAATTACCTTGATGAAAGCGCGTCTCGAGTGCCGACAGAAGGAAGACTATCGGCCTACGCTCTTACAACATACTATCTTTTGAGATGGGTCTGTTATTGACAGCAAAAAAGCCTCATCTCTTCTTGCACTCCTAAAGAGAGCTGGATATCCAAGAGAACTAGACATGTGGCAGAATATCTCCAATGTCAATGTAAGACACGCTTAGGAGGAGCAATTGCCGGGATCGATCAATTGACTAAGCCCAAGTGTTGCTACAATCCACCGCCATCGCCGCCACACCTATGCAGTTCTATAAAATGAGGTGTCTGGATTTTTGTGGGGCCAAAAGCGGATACCTCTGTGGGCCAGTACTTGATTTCCTGTTTTGGAATCAGAAGATTTCTCTAATCTTCATTACGTCGTCAGAAGGGACGAGATGTTTGCAACGGCAGTATTTAGTCAAATACACGGTAACAGGCCTGCAATATCCTATATTATTACAGTTAACGTTGAAATATCAAGTTCGTAGCGTCACAACAATGTGTGCGTGTGTGTGTGTGTGTGCGTGCGTGTGCGTGCGTGTGTGTGTGTGTGTGTGCGTGCGTGTGTGTATGTGTGTGTGCGTGTGTATGTGTGTGTGTGCGTGTGCGTGTGTGTATGTGTGTGTGCGTGCGTGCGCGCGCGCGCGCGCGCGCGCGTGTGTGTGTGTGTGTGTGTGTGTGTGTGTGTGTGTGTGTGTGTGTGGTGCGTGCGTGCGTGCGTGCGTGCGTGCGTGCGTGTGCGCGCGCGTCTTCGATGGAACTATTCGATATTGCACTTCGACATCACTATTTAAGATGTCGCTGCAGTGTTGATTGCGGCTCGTAAAACCAGGCATCCGAATCTCTATCTGCAAGAAAACGGTTCTGTAACGCATTACGTCGTCTTTGCTCTACTTTTACTTCTCAGTGAAATTCGGCGAATGGAAGCATCTGTGTTTGGTGGCCGCCTGCTGTTTACCCAGACGTAGAGAAATAGAGAGGCCAGCAATGCGCGACCTTTTCGAAGCTTTATTAGACGGAGGTTGGGAAAGATCGCGCCATTCGGCGGCGGAGAAGAATACGCGTGCCGCACGCTTTTCGTGATGGAGAGCAGCGACCGAGCATCCCGGATGGCTCGGCGGCGCCAGCGCCGCAGCGGTATGTTTATTTTCTCTTCTTTGGCGAAGAGATGTCAGTCCGGTGTCTTTGCCGTTTCATTACTGCGGAACAAGGTGTTCCCTACTGCCCGTGCTTGCGGCTGCGGAAGAGCGTATACCACCGCCACCGCTACGCAGAGTCACTTCCCGTTCTCCGCAGTGCTGGTAACCAATCCCGAACACGTCCGCCAGGAATTCATCTGTCGTTGCGTTGCGCACGTACGCCGGGGATCACGGCCCAAGGCCCCGCGTGCGAGTAGGTCGCCCTTTACGGGGCGGACCTTTATTGATTGCTACGGCTCCCCGGGGGCATCGGCAAAACAACACCCGACTAGTACGCCTCAACTATACGCTCCCTTTGCCCTACTCGAAGTGGGCTTGGAGGGAAACAAAGACGAGGGGGGTGATTCGTCACACAAGGGACGAACCCTTCGGTCTTGGGCACTGAAAGCACTCGCCGCTATTGGGAGGTAATAAGAAACCATACGCTGCAACTCGGGGTCAGCTACCTGTGCACCATGGCTGACCGAGGTCACCTCTTCACGCAGCCCTCGACATCGCACTCAAAAGGACCTGAGTGCGCAGCTTACGCTTAGCGCAGCCTTCGCTGTTTTGCAGTGGTTGTAGGGCGGGCAGCGTTGCTTTCTTTGCGGCAAAAATGAGGCATGTCATCGATAGTTTAGTTGAGTGCTGCAGTGGTTGAGTACGCCCCCTAAGAGATCGTCCAAAAACACGTTCTTGCGACATCCATGTTATGCACTCAGACGAGCTTTGTATCGGACTCAGCCCTATACATTCGACCGTGCTTGTAATTGCATGATTAGAAGACAGACGTTAAAGGTAAATTCAATTTAAATTCATCGGAAAATGTTGCAACGCTTATTTAAGTACGCGCGCAAGTACGCGCGCCAAGTCTCGAACGGCCAGTGTTTGCTTGTTTTACAAATCACCAATACTGACGAGGTTGTTGCTTTCACAGAAGCCTTGCGACAGAAAAGTGAAATTGTTTGTCGTTTTTTGAAGATCCTCTTAAGGTGGCAGCGGTACGGAATGGGGCAGACATCTGCACTGCACTCGAGTGAAATCTGCTTAGGAGCGAACGTTTTTCTGAACGTGTCGCGCGTTAATGCGTATGAGGAAACGGCACCCATCCTGCGCACTGGATCGGTCTCGTCTCAGTAGTTGCGGCATTAAGTTAGCAATTTTCGCAGAGTTCTGGCGCACATTGCAACAGACGCGCCAGTTGAAAACCATCTCGCTAGTCGTTGTTCAGTTGTTGTGTGAAACGAATTAAGGTTTCCAGATTTCGCACAGCAGCGATTGAAGTACGAACGTGCAACGTGAGCTGGGCTTGTTTACGCGATTTTTCTCTCGAGGCTCATTCGATTTCGCTCCTTCCTCGAACTTGGTCGCAACTCTTATTTTCTTTCCGCGTCGGAAGTTCGCGGAAAGCGGAATCCGACAATTGTACGCGTCGTGTTTACTTTCGCCAAGCGTGGCGAGACGTGGACACAGCAATTTCCTGCTATTTTAATGCAGCACAGCATTCTCCTCCCTCCACCCTTTCCCCGCCTGTTTGCCAGCACGCACATATCCTGCAAGTTTCAGCTGTGGAGAAGAAAATTGTTGCAGACGCACTTTGAGGTTACAGATGCATTCTACAGATGCAGATGCTTTCAAGCCACGTTTCGTGCATCAGGATAACGGTGTGCCTAGTACGATTTAGCCACAAAACCCCTGAGACGCATTACATTGCTGACCTAACTGGGAACACATATATCAAGGTTGCACCCTCTCGAATATCCTACCTCTAGATTCGTCTTCTTTGCAATGCCTGAGGCAAGAGCCAAATTTAATGCAGGGCAAGAAATTTAATAAAAGGAACGCCCAACCTTCTTGCTCAGTTTGAGGAGACATAAATATGGGCCCGCTGGCGGAGTTGCCACATCCGAGGGCAAGGTGGCAAGCGTTCCGATGTTGAAGAGTGAACAACGTCCTTGGCGAGCATTCAACAGCCTTGGGATATGTGACGCGTGCAAAGGACGGGGGCATCTGTGTAAATATACTTCTTGCTAGGTGTACTCTAGGCAAAGTTAGCTAAATAGCTGAACCAATGATCACAAGAAAGCTCTAGCGCTGAATTATTCGATCAACAACGTGCTAGCCATTGATGACATTGATTAGCGCAGACTGCCGACTAATGGCAAAGACTCCTGCGGGACCGAAGAAACTGCTGAACACGCCCTGTGCGTTTGTTTCGTGTATGACGTCCAGCGCAACTCGAAGCAAAGGAAACACGTTCTTGTAGCGGTGAGCTGCGGTCCAGGAGAGGTCGGCTGAAATCCGCACCATTCTTCGAATGCTTTTATTAGCGTCTTGCCTGACCAGAAGGGCAGCGCATGTATCTATACAGGAGTTCTCAACGTCGTCTTTGTGCGGGTATCAAAGCTCACGCGCATTTCTCACACCTTGAATGGCAAGCAACTTAGCGCGGTCTCCGAAGGAAATCGAAGGCAGTCTGCAATTCTCGCGAGATCGGTGTGATGTAGAGCCCTTGGCTGCAAAGAGCGTCGTTTCTCGAGTGGCGCACCACCGCCTGTCACCGGCGAGAGTCCTTCACCACCGTCCAGTGCGAAGACATGACCACTGCCACTTGAAAGAAAGAGCACTGGCAACGTCCTCTCACCTGCAGTAGGGAGGTGTTCTTGAGAAGCGTGTGGCGCACCACAAGTGGCCGCAGGTCCTGCCACTCTAGCAACTCTGTTCACCGGCGCTGAGCTGGTCGCGTACGTACACCGTCCTCCTGTCGGACACTTGCAACGGTTGCCCTCTTCGGCAAGGGCTCTTTCCACAGCGTCGGTATCCGTGTGGCTTCCTTTGGCTCAAGTTCTCGCGGGCCTCCTTTGTTATTCGGTGCTAACAAAACACGACCGCATATACAGAGACAGTATGTGAGGGAACCGAAGACCAACCCAAATAGCCCGTCCGTGCACGAAGTTTGACTCTTACTGGTGTCCTATTTCTGTTCCCTGGCTCCTCTGTCACTACTTCTCTACTTGAGACATACTAAACATAACGTGTGTATGCGTGTGTCCACGCTCTCTTGGCTGTTAGATAGATAGATAGATAGATAGATAGATAGATAGATAGATAGATAGATAGATAGATAGATAGATAGATAGATAGATAGATAGATAGATAGATAGATAGATAGATAGATAGATAGATAGATAGATAGATAGATAGATAGATAGATAGATAGATAGGTGCCAATGCGTGTGAAATAAATACTCCGACTTCGTACTCAGCGTTTCTACAAATTACTGCACAAATGAAGAACTGTAGATATACTGGCAGTCAACAAATACACGTTCGAAGAAGGATTCGTGGTCGCACTTGAAGTTACATATCGTCTGCATCATTAATATTTATTTTTCCGTAGATGCTTATGGTTTATTTTCTCTTGAGCGCCCGTATGTGGTTCATCACATGGAGTCCTCGAATGAATTTCATCCTTATTCCTTCTGTTCCATCAAGATATTACGTGCCAATACAGATACCCTAAAAATCCACCCTCCACACATGACAGCTATCTTCTCGATAACATTAAGTCTCCGCGACGAAGTTTATAGTTGTGGACGGCATGTATATATATCCAGGACAAGCTTTGTCAGTATAACCACCAGCACCTAAATGTCCTGCTGTCAAGCGTTTTATTTTATTTGTGACCTCTCAATAGGTAAATGAGGAACTTATAGTATCACTGTCAATACCTCAAGTGCCTCAATTCCAACAATGGCTATAGATGTCCCATTATTAGAGCTCGCGCGACAGACACTAGGTGTAGCGCTGCAATAAGGAGTGTACCAGCACTCATATGCCTTCTGCGCACTATGCAATTGCATCTAGTGCGAATATGAGGAAGACAAGCCAGCAGAGTTTTGGGCAAAGTAGTAAGAGTCGAAAAAAAAGAAAGCGACGCGCCAAGAAGTCGTGGCCTGGGCCGTTGTTGCATGCGTGTTCGGACAGCGCCACGGCAAAAATGCGCACCGTGGACATGCACTGGGGCGCGCCAACCGTGTGGAAGAGAGGCGATGGCAACCGCTGTGCGTGGACAGGCCGCAAAGTGCTATTAGCCGCTTTTCGTTCCGTCATGGGGACCGCTATATTCCTTGAATATGAAAATTAGAATCATGCCGAGAGTTCATTAGCGGGTAATTACACAGGGCGACGGATGGCGAAATGAGAAGAGGAGCGAAGTAATGAACGTGAGCAGTTCCTTATATAAGCGATACGCAGCATAGAGAGAGAGAACAAAGAAGGTGGGAGGGGGTAAGAGGGAGGTCTTGTGCGGCGGTCGGCGCTAATGAAAATCAGAGACAGCGTCCCCGACACGCCGTTCCGGCGGCGCGCGAACGCACGTACTTGGGCAAGAAAAAGTACGCTATTTTTCCACCATTCCTGGCAAAGCGCCAGTATATAGCTATGGAATTCTCGCAGTGTCACATCCTCCGCGCAGAGAGTCCACTCGCGCCGGGAAGTGATAGGGGCTGGGAAGGGGGGGGGAGGAACAACAAAAAATACAGCACAATTTGTGACCCTCAGGGGAGGCGTCTTCGGGCTTTTTGCCGGGGCTTCGGTCGGGACCGCAGCGCTGACATAGCGCCTGCTAACGGCGAAATGGGCATGCCGATTGATTTCGCATTCGAGGCTAAGAGTAGGTAATCTATTTTCAGGCCCTTGGAGTGCTCGCGGCGCGCTCTTGAGGGCCCGCTGCTCGGCCCCGATGGCTCAGTGCGCGCTCGCGCTGGGGACCTTCGAGGCGGCGGCGGCACTGCAGTAACGTCGTTACCTGGCTCGCATGCCCATCATCCGGCGCCCGACCCTATTCTTGGATTCCTGCCGCCCTTTTCCGTGGCCTCCTCGGCCTCTCATTAGCAAGTTTTCGTTGAAGTTGATTTAGTGACTGCCTCGATCCCCCCTTACACATTCCTCTCCTCACCACGCAATGTCTCTCTGCCTTCGTGTCTCTCCGTCCAGAGTCTATTCCTTTCCCGAGTCTTGTAGACGGCCTCTGAATTACGGAAGAGAAACTTCCTCTCGCTTTCTTCGAACAATCACCTCTCCACAATCCCGTATTTCGCCCCTCTTCGCTACGCTCAATTTTTTCAACGTTTCGGAGACTGCGACAAGAACTTAACACATGCGACGCTAAGGACCGATGGTGTGGAGAGATGTCGAAAAGGGATAATGCTTATCCGTGCCTGGTGTATAAAAACAAAAGTGCGCAAGCACTTCCGTGGTACGAGTTCCGGTAACACATATTATTATTACCGCGTCACTACCAACGAAACATAGCGGAACTGTCAGTGAAACCCCGTGGGATACTGCGAATTACACTCACTTCATGCGCAGTACTGAGTTTAGTGTGCTGCACTACTGATAATGGGATTGAAATTCTTGGGATACTTCACGGACTTTCCAGTATCTACTTATCTCCAGCTCAATTGTTTTCCTCTCATGTCAACTTGGGTGTGTGCCGCTGGTTTTGTCCCACCCTTCATAATGTATGCACCGCTGCTCGTAAGCTATAAAAAGCGTCATCCCCCATTACACACCCTTCAAAAGATGTACTACTAAATGCACTGACATAGCCAATCATCTCCAAAATATCAACACGCCGCGAATTATTGTTTCCTTTTAGGTTTACTACCATTCTCTGTGATATTCCAAGCATATAGCTCGTTTGTAGCAATACCAACTAAAAGTTTAAACTGTCCTTGAAGCTGGTTTTCTCAGGCACTGTTTTAATCCGCGAGAAGGAGTTTGGAAAAACAAACGTGAGACAAAAAAAGTCTCATCTTATCAAAACATGTTTCTTTATATTGCTCATCTTTACATACATGGTGTCCGGTATTACAAAACATTTCTTTATTTCAAAGGAGAAGGTACGAAATTATTGATGAATGCGCCGTATTTCCTGTTTTAAATGCACATATATGTAGACTATTTTAAGGATGGATTTCGGTGCCACCATATTGGACTGTTAGCTTTACCGTTTCGTATCTTTAGCAAACAAACGAACAGCGCTACGGTGTATGCATACGTATGAAAACGGTTAGGTTGGTGCATTCGAGACGTTTCCTGACCTTATCCATTCACGTCGCGAAATAAAAGTAAGAAAACATTCGTTTAACAGCCCAAGGTGGCGGCGCCCATGTATCTTACGTAAAATAGTCTGTAAAAAGAAATATTAGCCCAGTAGATAAACTTTTATTCCGAGTGTTCGAGCGAATAAAATGGCTGAACGATTCATATCGTACTTTTTGTGTAGCGCAGTGTATTTAGTAAGAAAGAACAGTACCAAGGTAAAGCAAGCAAAGGGTTTAGCCACAGTGAAGAAATTCATCCAGTACGATACCTTCACATGCGCTGACGTAGTTGCATATCCCCGTCTAGTCTAAATGTGCCTCAGGACACGTTATCTTACGAAAAAGCGAGAAGCGACTCAAGGCATTTGCTCACTTCTGTTGACGCTGTTCATCACGCCAGCGTTGTGAGAGCCAGTGGTCTGGGTAATCGAGTGAGATGCCTTCGTGTATCTGTGTGCGCGCCGGCGACACGCTCGTTAATCAGTACGCGAATGCTTAATGCGAAATACAAGGCTGATAACACTACGTACATTTTTTATGCTTGTTAGATGCATTGTTATCATTACCAGTGCTTCGCCTATCGGGAGATACTGTGACTTTTCTACACGGGCTTTCTGCCTTTTGTTTCATTGTAGAAAGACTAACAAATACTAAGTCATCCCTGATCACGCTGACATGACGAAATTTCGAAGTCAAACCAGCCGAGCCCCACCTTAAGCCATGACTAATGAAAAGCAGGAAACGAAAGAAGCGATATACCACTAAGGTGTATATCGTATAAAGTGTATGTAAAGTGTAAAAATACGTATACCACTAAAGTGTATATACCACTAAAGTATACATATACTACGGAACCTACCTAAGTAGTAGCAATTTGATTTGACTCTAAATGCAAACTTGCATAATGTCAGTCATAACACTCAGCAATGGACTACACGCCGATGAACACGCGAGAGATACATAAGCATGTCTAATTCCGAAGCGCATCCAACTTACATATGAATAGTTCAACAACTAAGTAGAGGCGTGCTGCCTCAGAATCACACAAGACAGGCCACTGATATAGGGGGACTCACGGTCGATAAAGTGCCAAAACAATGGTTCTGTAGAAGTGTGGTTCGTCGGGCTAGCTGGTCACACATTTGTAAAAGGCAAAAACAGCGCGAAGGAGACGCAACACAAGCGAAGGAACGGACAGGACGAGCGCTTGTTAGATGCATTGTTATCGCTATCAGTGGTTCGCCTTTCGGGCGGAACTGTGACTTTCGGCCGAAATTGTGAACACACAGCGCTTATCCTGTGTGTTCCTTCGCTTGTGTTGCGTCTCCTTCGCGCTGTTTTTACCTTTTACAAATGGTTCTAAGTTATAGGCGCTCGTATATCGTGGTTATCGAGCAGCTGAAGAAACACGCACGGCGTCGGTATTGCAACGGCTAGCCATGCTACTGCCGTGTCATTATAAATGACCTAGCAGATGTAGCCGGAACACAGCGGGGCAATCTCAAGGTACTGGCACGCGAGCTTTGGTTGACCCAATGACATTCAGCCAATTTACAAACCAGCGTCTATGTTTCATGGAGCCTGCCCCACTGTAGTACTTTCCACGAGGCTTACCACGGCGCACGCGTGACTCCCATATGTAGCCTTAGCCTTGGAGTATATATAGAATCAACAAGTGCTTTCTATTTCCACATCGGAAGGACCGATAGTCACGAATTTGAAGTTTGCGTGCGCGAAAGAAAGAACTGCGCTCCTCCTCCCTGAGTTTTCTCGCTTCCATGGGCAAAGAAGGCCGCTCTCTACCCCACTGGGCACGCTCGGCAACTTTTATTTTACGGGATGATTAGACCACGCTCTCAGCCGACGCCAGCCCGAGTTTCTCGAAAAGCACTGACGTGTTATTTTGAAGGCATTCATTAGGACTGGGTGAATGTGATTCATAGCTACCGGGTGCCTCACCGCGTCAGAGATGTAGTTCTTTTTCATATCCTAATTTTCCGTACAGTATCCCTTTATTTGCCCCTTTCCATGCTCTAAGCGCAGAGTATCCAACCAGACAGCCATTCTGGTTAACAGAGTACAAACTTCCTTATGTTTATATATATATATATATATATATATATATATATATATATATATATATATATATATATATATATATATATATATATATATATATATATATATATATATATATATATATATATATATATATATATATATATATATATATATATATATATATATTCAACATTCCATGGTTGCACATGCTTTCACTGTGGGTGCACTCGAAGGCCTGGTTTTATTGCCAGCAATGTTATTTTGATTATGACGATTATGATTTTGGTTAGAATGCTTGCGAGTTGCTTCGAGCGATGTGCTGTCAACATCATATCAAGTGTTCTCGAAAAACGCTGAGCTGTTTCTCTAACACTAATGCTAATGTATAGTTGGGCTTTTGCGCAGCTGGAAGCTTTTATCTGACTGCCATTTATTCTTCATTCCTGGCGAAAAATCAGCACTTCTCGAGCTGTGTGGCGCCGAAATCGGAAACGGGCTGCGCGGTAGTATATGTATAAACGAGGTGCCTCTGACACGGACGTGCAGGGCATGGGAACGCGAAGTCAGCTTCGCGTGCACTCGCGCCTATATAAGTGCATTTCTCTTACGAGCTGCCGCGGCCGGTCATCGTAGTGCGCGCTGGATATCTGCAAACACGCATCTTCACGAAGGAATGCATAAACTAGTCACTCTCTTGCGACAGTCCAATGGAACACGTGTTATAACTACGTCCGCCACCTGCGTATAGGTCAACTGCCCAGACAGGAAATCGGTCAGGCATGCTAAAGCGGCTGTTTCTTGCAGGCGTCATCAATGTCAACCTGGCAAAATGAACTGCTCTCCACTTACCCGTCGGGCACGCCACGTACAGGCGACGACGGCGTCATGTAGTTGCGACAAGTGGCAGACGTGCGACACGGGCCGACTACGTGCGCCTCAGTGGCACCCTTGTTTTCCTTGTCACTTTTGTTACATTTATTTTTCGATTACCGGGCATTCTCCCACACCTTCCAACGTTGCCCCTTTTTCCTTTTTTTTTTCTTTACTCCTCGCTGCAACGAATTTTCACGCCTCGGCCACTTGACTGTAGTGGCGTGTGCCCAATTATGCGCATAATTATCCACGTAAGCGGTCGTGCACCTTCGAAGAAGCCCCCCATATGTCGGAGTCGCAACACGAAGGAAGTTCCCGTGTACTCTCCTTTTGCGACTGTTGTCGTCGCCTTACGAGTTGCGCTGCGGCTCCTCGTATTGAAAGCTGGCAAGGCCCGTGTTAAGGCGCGAAATTAAATTAGACGCCGGGCGGAAACAGTTCTCGCTTTCCTCTTATGCAGTTTGCGTGAATGTTCGCAGGAACAAACACATTAGAACCCATTTTGGCTGAAAGCGCAAAAAAAAGAAAAAAGAAAAAAAAAAAACCGAAGGAAATAGAGTTGCAGGCCCCCAAACTCAGCATGTGTTGTTAAGGTGCTGCAATTACTTCTCTGGGTGCTTATTGTACTTTACCTACGTGGTGAAACAAAATTAAGTTTGTCAGCAATAGAAGCACCTAACCCTTATGCAGATCCGCGCGAAAAGAGAGCAAAGCCGAAGCAACATGGACCTCTGCAGCAAACTAAAGGCTAGAAACATTTCGGTACGACTATGCCACACGCGGGCAGGTGGACACGTGGGACAAAAACAAAAAGCGAACGTGATTTCCATAGATTTAGGTTGTCGGGAGTACTGCGCGATGTTTAAGAGGTGCAGAAGAAAGAAGAGGTGTTTAAGGAGAAATTCTTATCCGGATACAAAGGTATCGTTTCTGCTCGCGCCGAATTATCAACCAAATTTGTCGATTTCTTTCGTTGTTGCTGAAGTAAAATGGAGGCTATTCGAAAATAATAGGCAGGCATCACTTGTTATTTTAGCACTGACTTGGTTGTGGGAATGACAGGCTGTGGTCATATGTCCGTGTTCCGTGTCTTCAATTTCCATCTCACCCTTCCGCCTCTCCCGCTATCCTTTAGCAAACTATGTTTTCAGTTCTCGTTCGCTTTCTAATCTTTCCTCCTTTATTTCATCAAATTCTCTTAATTTCTTTCTCCTTAAACCAAACGAAAGCAGTAATCATGCCGTTCAGCAAGATACTGTGCGATTTTGACGTTGTTTCCACATGCTAAGATATTTTCGCTATAGGATAAACTAAAGCACGCCATTACGACGAAGCTATAGTGTTCAATGCGCGCCTCAAGACAATCACGAGAGAACACAATAATACCGCTGAATGATGAACGTAGGATCAACATCGACTGCGCTCTTGATTAATCAATTCATCAACTTCATTCGTGGTGGCTCCTGTCATCCGGCAGTCGGTGACGTTTGGCGAATTCTAGGCTTCCGTAGTGGTAGGGTGCTGTTGAGGGTTGGTTTTCAGAAACTGATAATAACAGCGTGCCATCGTGACCTTTTTGTCGTTCGGGCAGGCATGTTTCTATTAATGACGTTATCGTCAGTGTTCGTTTTGGCAACAAGACAACGTCGTGTCGTAGTGTTCCTTTCTTGTGTACTTCTAAATGTGAGCACGAAATACATGCAGAAGCGCCTGATTTGGGCAGCGCCTACGCGCTTCCTGCTTGTTAGCATGCTTGTTTTATGCGCCCGAAGTCGTCGTATCATACCGTCTGTTTAGTGCTGTCTCGGACAGAACGCGCAGTCGGATTTTTTTATGTTGTGCTTAGGCAATGGGCCTATAGAACTGAGCACACCAGGACAATATAGCGAAGAAGGAACATGAGAGAGAGGAAAGGCAGGGATGTTAACTAGTCTAGAAAAAACTGGTATGTATACCCTACACTGTGGAAAGAGATAGGGGGAGTAAACAACCTTCTCCCCACCTCCCCTTCTTTTTCTCTAGAGCAGAGCTCTCCCAGCTGGCGTAGCCGCTGTCTGCGTGGAAGGGAGTGGAAGGTCTTTGAACTGCCTCCCTGTTGTTGTTGCCTCCTCCCAAGGCATTTGTTAGCATATAACCAGACTTTATGTACGCACATATATATACAGTTACACAGGTAGTTATTTAAATTGGGACTGTCGCAACGTAACTTGGCAGAGCCGAAAGTGCAGAGCACCACTCCTACCACAAAAACGGCCGTGAGCAGCCGGGAGCCAGGTTTTAACGCCTTGGTTGCTCCTCCCCTCCTCATGGCAAATCGAGAACCTTCACCGATCTGATTGGCCGACCGTAATTTCGTCTGCCGACGGTTTCCCCTCTCCCACTCTGCAGTCTTTCACCCACCTGCGTGAAAGAAACGAGGAGAACGACCGACAAACATGTCCAAGGTATACCGCACACACAATGGTGACGCCGTCCAGCTTAAGGAGCTTAGTAGTAGACTACGGCCATGTTCACCTGTGTGCCTGGTCAACGAGCGGGCCCATCGCAACCTGCCCATGGCGGCATACCGTCTCACGGTTATCTGTGGACAGTATTTTAGAAGAACTTCTTGCTGGGCGAGTTGGTGCATGTTCGTGGTGGGAATCGTTGCGCATCCAAAAAGCATGTGCAGCTGTGGACAGCTGCACATGCTTTTCTGCTCACAACTAGCTGGTTCCCACCAGACAGCCACTCAATGACTCCTTCGAGGTGACGTCTTCCAAACGCGCGGCAGAGGTGTCAGATACCTGCCGCTGATGCTGCCGACCGGACACAGGGCAATGTAATGACACGTTTTTTGGGGAAAAGACATCGTCAACTCCCTTGTGCCAGACCTTACAGGGGAGTTTGAAAGTTAGAGTTTGGGAGGAAGAGAGAGAGAAAGAAGGAGAGGGCGAGCCCACACGCACAAAGTCATGCTCCTCAGTCACAATATCGTCATTGGTCTAACCACCGGTACAAATCTGATGATTTCAAGAATTTGAGCAATGCCTTCGTCGCCTTCATCCGCGATGACCTCTCAGAACGACAGTCTAAAGTGGTTACTGCCGTCATCGGTCTGTGGTTTATGCGAGCTAGAGCCACTGCGACAGATTGTCTCTGCACCTTATAGCGAGGACAGTCGCATAAGATGGGCTGTAATGTCTCCTCGATACCACAGTTGCCCCAAAGAGTGTTGTCAGCCATTCCGATGCGAAAGGAAAATGACTTCGTGAAAGCCACTCTTAGCTATAAACGGCAAAGCACAGTGGCCTCTTTTCGGTGAAGTGCAGTAGGTGTCTGAAAACGAAGTAAAACGCTCGGGTAGTGGCGGTGGCGGTTGTTCAGTATACTTGCTGCATTCCAAGTGGAGAGAGTAATTTCTTGTGCGATCACTCGAAGTTGGCTAGCAGCATCAGTCCTAGGTAGGGGTATTGTCTCTAGCCTGTCGCCTTGAAGAGCTGATTGAACAGCATTGTCGGCGTGTTCATTGCCTATCACACCACAGTAACTTGGCAGCCACTGAAGTGTCACGTGGTGTGCTTTCTCGAGTGAAGTGTGGAGGACATATCTAATCTGGAAGACCAATTGTTCATATGGTCCTTGCCGCAGGGCTGATGGAATATATTGTAGGGACAACAGTGCGAAAATGTGGGATTCGGTTGTCAGCTGGTGAAACATAGAAGAAACCTCCTCTCAGGACGGCCACAAAACATGGAGCTTCTGGAACTCTGTAGATAATCCTGCAGATGAATCCGGAATTTGAACGCATTTTGCGCCACTGGAGGCTGAGACGCAGAACGAAGAGACGACAACCATTGCTGTTGTCTCTGCCAGTGGGCTTATAAAGCCGCAAAATAATCGGAAAGGAGGTCAGATGCCACGTGCACTTAGACACGAGTAAGCGCTAGATTACAGGGCACTTTGGCGCCGTCCACTTGGTCTGCGTCCTTTGGCGCATTAGAGCTTCACAAGTTCTGACGGCCTGGGACTGACAGTTCGGCCAGGCTTAGCGAAAGCGGCTTAAGCTTGTCTACCTTCTTGGCCGAGATAACCATTCGAACGACTTCTATCCAAGTAAGAGAAGCTGGCCTGCCAGCCTTTTCTAGGATTGAAGGGGAGCATGAGTTCTGCTTGACGTCACTGGCGGCAAGAGTTAATCGCGCCGTCTGAAAGAACCGGCGTGCGCAGTTGACGCCTGCTACTGAGCCAGGTGAGATGGCGGGAAGGCGCCGCTTAGGCTCTGCGACGTTTGCCGAGGGAACGTCCCCTGGTGGCACTCGCGCCACAGGGTGTTTTCCGCATCGCTTCTCACCCGGCTTCGGGTTCGAAGCACAGGGAAGCGTACATGCGGCGACGCTCCTGGATGGCTGGGGATAAGGCTCGTCGGTGCCAGGTCGGCACGGAAACACCAGGAAGCGTATGCAAAACACACTCGCAAGCGCCCTTAGAGGTGATTGACTGCAGCGGATGTAAGCAATGTGGTCTCATAATACTCAGTGCCATAGTTAGAAGGGGGGCGGGGCGGGGGAGGGGATGTTTTCGCTTTGTACAGAGGCGATGGAGAGCAACGCGAACAGTGCGGCATCTACGTTCTCTGCTATTTCGCATTTTGTTTCAAGCGGCTGTACCTTGGATGATAATGAAAACCACTAGAATCATCCATGATACAATCGAACCACTCTAGCATAGTTTTACTGCCACCAAAATGAAATCGTGATAAAAACAGCGCGGCGTGCTGTTCGCGTTTCTTTCCACCACCCCTGTACATCGTGTCTCGTGTCGCGTAAGTTCTCATTTCTGCGCTGTTCCATTCTGTAGGCTTCAGAAATGTTCAACAAGGTTGGGCTTGTCATTATTGCGTGCAGAACTTCGACATTTGTAAACCTCCGACGCAGTACAAGAGTGCAGCACATGACCTTGAAAATAGCACGTCCTAGATAAGTGCATGCTGCTGAAGGAGCCATTTAAGCTCTGCGTAATAGAATACAATCCTTTAAGATAAGAAAACGTTGATACAAAGAAGTTTATGGCGTATTGTTAGTTTTATATCGGCTGGTTGCTTGAGCAAACAGCTGTATTGGCATTATTTTAAGCAAAGTGGTATCTTCAATGCACTGTAATCGCCATATGGTTTCAAGGACGATCGCATTCACACAAACACACACACATACACAAAAGCAGGAAACAAAGAAAACAAAATGACTAATAAACCCGACGACAGCATGCACTGACCTACAAAGAAAACGCATAAAGGGTTGTCAGAAAGAAAGTTTCGCGCTTGTATAAACATTTGTCCTAGTTCAGCGTTTCAACCAGGGACCAACGCTTCTTTTTTTCCGGGGCGGCGGCTTTACTATAACAGCTAACCAAGGCGCTACGAGATCTCAGCGAGAGGGCGAGTTAATTGACAATTCAAAAAGCAGAGGGGCATTGAATATGGCGAATCAGACCTGCGGAAGCCATGAGTTTTCTCTGCGGCTTTCTCCTACAGTCTGGTGGATGACTATTTGCCCCTTCAAGAATAATATACGCGAGCAGGTTTTATGTCTATTTAGTCGATCCTATGACGTGGCACCGATATATTATAAATTCTGTCCCCGTTGACGTGCTTTATTTTGGTTGGTAGTTTTGTTTACTTATATATATATATACATATATTAGTCCGTCATATCGTCATTTCATCCCTAACCTTTCCGTAATCCTTTTCTTTCCTTCATTCGTTTCTAGAGGCACTTTCTTGAAGAGCATGCAGGCCTTGTGCTCCTTCCGGAGGAAGTTGCCAGCCTTCCACTCCCCCCCCCCCTTTTTTTCCCCTTGTGTCTACTTACATATCTATGTCTCCAGCCACGCGCGATATAGTTACGAGCTATTTTCTTTTATATGCTTTAAACTTTACGTTTTTTTTTTGTCCTCAAAATAAAGAACCGGGATAGCCTTCATAACAATACAGGAGCTTCGCTTTTTTCGCCTCCACAGCTTCTTTTCTCTGCGCTATGACGCCCTGCTCCTGAACAGGAGAGCGACTTCTCAATTCACGGCCCTTTTTCAATGAAGGGAGTATTCAAGGGCGCCCGTGAAGTGGAATTTCAATGTTCTTTCAAGAATTCCTTTAAAGTTTAAACTATCATAATGAAGAGCCCGGAAGAGTGGCCATGCCCCGGGGCCCTGTTTGTATAATTCGGCGATGAGAACGCTGACGTAAGTGCATGACCGTACAGCGCATGATAGACTGGAAAATACGTACTTTATTTGAGAAACGTTATTGAGGTACACTCTAAGTCCGGTAACCGATACTGCAACCCATACGCAGTTTTAACCCATAAAATAAGGGTTACAACGAGAGTTGTTTTGACTTTTTAATGTTTTCCGCGATGTTTAAGGGATACGGGGTCCATCTGTTCAGAAAATATAGGTTTCGGAGCGCTTTTATAGGTTACATTAGCAAAAACTGAAGTGTAACCCTTACACAGTAACCTATACACGGCGGCGCAACGTTCTCACGCAACAAAAGCGCTAGAGAGGCTCGCTTGTGCCCTCTCGAAGGTTCAACAGGAGACGCCATTTTGTCATCTCTCCTTGATGCTTTGCGTCTGTGCTTTATGGGAAGCGTGCTATTATGGCGGCGTGGCGGTAGCACGTTTCGCGCCTCGTGGATTATTTTTCGGTGATTTGGGGTACCTCTCTCCGCATCCATGGCCTTCACAAACAAGGACATGTTCGGCATTTTACGAGGCCGATGTAACGAGCAGGTGTGCGACTGCCAGCAGTATACAGTGACTGGTCCGTCGAAGATAAAATGCGAGTACTGCGACCATTGCCCGGGAGTCCACGGGAAGATACTCGAGCTTGGTAAGTGCCGTTTGTTCAAACTATACATGTGCTTGCGCGTAGCATTTCGAATGTCGGTAGCACATGTAAGCACTTCTGTGTTGTGGACTGCGTCCTTAACTCTTACACGAATAGTTTCTCTAGCAGCACAGTGCGACATTGCTATGCACCGTAGCCTCCTGTCAATGAGGCTGTGTGTTTACGCATGGCGCACGTGGAGGTGAAGTGCGCGCGCGTTTATAGTTTCGGCTTTGTGAAGACGCTGCCGCCGGCGCCCTCCGCACTCGAGCTTGGTAGACAGATTGTGTTCATTAAGCGTTGCGTGTACGCTCACCGATGAGGTTTCTCTGTGTTATGCCCGCTCGCCTTTTTTTTGCGGCTCTCCCGCCACGGTGGTCCAGTGGTTATGGCGCTCGACTGCTGACCCGAAGGTCGCGGGATCGAATCCCGGCCGCGGCGGCTGCATTTCCGGTGGAGCCGAAAATGTTTGAGGCCCGTGTACTTAGATTTAGGTGCACGTTAAAGAACCCCAGGTGGTCGAAATTTCCGGAGCTCTCCACTACGGCGTCTCTGATAATCATATCGTGGTTTTGGGACGTTAAACCTCAGATATTATTATTTATTTCTTTGCGGCTCATGTTGCTTTTCGAAGCGGAGCCGTCGTGCGCGCCTGCGGGTTTTGGGCGGGTCATGCGCCGTTGGTCCGGACGTGTCATTTTGCTTGCCTCAACAAGGCGTCAGTGTTTGTGCTCTGTAATTTGGTTTCAGCTGTTTCTTGTAATCGCGCAGTCATTCGGGGCGCAACGTAATGACATACACGTGCGCTAGGTAAAAACGTCTCGTGTACGCTCCGTTTCGCGCTGTCGGCTTTTATTACGATTTTGCACGAACTGCGCCGCGACCACGTTATCGAGTGCGCAACGCGTTCTTGGCCGCTCGGCGCCGTGAATGAGAACAACGGAGCAGCCCAAGAATAAAGAAGCGCTTACATTATACTAGTCCGAGTTGAAGAGCAATAAGGCAGGAACCCATTGCGCACAATTGCAGCGAGATCGCGAAGTACAGCTTCCTGTGGCACATTGTCATTTTGAATGATTACACTTTAATTTACAACTGATTAACTTAATATTATTACAGTTAATTTGTGTACTGTATTAATCCCAGAATAGTGAAGGGGCGACCTGTACAAATTTTAGGGCTTGATTGAATTAGCATGTACATACAGAAAGTGCATGCGAATTCGTGTTGTCAGCGGCTTGATCACCTTTTGGTTGGCGTACACTTACGCAATATCTTTTTTTTTTCACGTTTGTCCACAGATCAACTGAGAGAGCCGGTAGTTGACCACGGTACGGCTTGCACGGTGCCAACTTTTTCTGGCGAAGCTGTCGTGCTAACTGGTGCGTATGTCACAGTGGTTTCGAATCAGTAAGATAACCTCGATCGCTAAACTTTGAGTGCTTTGCGTGAATGGGTGAAGATGGGTGAAGTGCTTTGCGTGAATGTGTGGAATAGAAACTGTGTTAGTGCACTGGAACAGGTTCAGGTGTCTAGTGTGTTGTTTTGGTAGGCCCTTTTTCTGGAGCTGCAGCAACTCCACAGTTTCTCCTAAATTTATTAAAATGGCAACATAAGAAAATCTGATTGAGCCCTCATCTAATCTCTTACTATCGAAAATAAATGATACGCCCTGCCTAGCACGGCCGGGCGTTGGAAATAACTAAAAAAGTGACTCGGACACGGCCAGAAATCTAGAACTTGGTTGGGCTTGTTGATATGCACAAGTGCGTAACATGTTATGGTATGTCAAAGAGAATGGCAGATCAATGAAAACCTGCGCGGCCATTTCTATGGGATACTCTCTTCCATGGCAGAAACTAAGTTGAATGCCTGATTTAATATGTGCAAAGTGGATTTTGTACTGTAACGTGCTGCTTGTGAGTGTAATATTATCTTGTGTTTGATGCAATCACTTACAGAGGAAGTAGGCACAGCAGTGAGCAGTGCTATACGCTGCAACGATGCTGTTAGAGAAGCTTCATCAGCGGATTATGGTTAGTGTTGTGCATGCCACATACTGAATGTCCTGCTTTTATTGCTTCGTGCTGATACGGTTTCCAATGTATTTTATTTCTGCCTGCCTAGGCCACGAAGCAGAGGACCGAAGTAAAATGACCTCAGCATCTGCACCACCGCACTGTTCAACTGGTAGGGCAGCGTTGAATGATTGGGAGAAGTTTCCTTTGTAAAGTATTTAGTCGTGTCTCTCTTCATTGCAGAAAGGCTGCCCTCCATTGTCAATGACGGCTCCCCTCTGTGCTGTGAGGAAGAGAATAGAGACACTAGAGATGCTGCCCTTGTTCGACACGAAGGTATGAAAACGAGAAGGCAAATTCTCTGCACACCGAAATAGTAAATAACACGCGCATTAGAGACCAGAGTAATTCTGAATAATAGTTGTGTAGTATCTGCGCTTTCTTGCAACACTTATTCATGTTACCAGATTTATGCTAGTCCTTCCGGTCGTGGCTGTATGCATTTGTGTGTCAGTGCATTGGGTTTTATTACTGAACTCAGCGCCTGTATTCAACATTAATTTAGGGGGTTCACTTTATCATTAGTGCTGTGATAGGAAATAGTTCTACATGCATGCATCTGGTTTATTGCTATATTGGCAGCAAATGAGAGAGCACGGAAATTGAACTTGAGACAGATGCACTTGAAGCTTTATGTTTGTATTAACAGGCCAACAAGGAACAAGCCCTCCAGCATATAGTGACACTGATCGTGGAATGCAACTTCACAAGCTGACACCAAAGAGCAAGGTCAGGAAACATGTCTGCATCGCCTGTAGATTCACCACCAGACATTTCTATGCATTCGCACGTCACATGAAGAATATTCACATGAACAAAGTCACACTGGTGTGCACAGTATGCCGCAAGCGGTTTCCATGCATGGCGTACTACAAACGCCATGTTGATAGTCCTTGTGCAGCATGTGATGACGATAGACTTATTTCTCATGTGCCGTGTGGTGGGGCTGAGACAAGTCGAAATTCTTTTGATGCTGCAAGCAAAGCTGTCGGAAATATATCTTTCAATGATGTAGCCTGCAATGAAAGTACGGATGTGGAGAGCTACGACCAGGATGCTGAGGATGCGTCAAGTTTGCACTTGGTGACTAAGCTGTCGTCTTTGGCTAGGCATCTAGAGTCAAAGCATCGCTGCTCGAAAGCTGCAATAGACATGGTTGTGAACAGTGTTGCAGATATCTTGGCAACTGCTGGCTGTGCAATTGATGTTTCTGCAGTGTGCAATCAAAAAGCCAGGAAAGCACTGTACTCCTTCCAAAAAATTTATGTTGCTCCCCAGGAGATAATCCTTGCTTCTGGAGAGAAGGCTTACTTTGTGCCTCTAAAAAATCTCCTTGAAAATTTGTTACTTCATCCAACCTTGGCTGACTTTTTTCAATGCAACCTTATGTCAAGAGAGTGTGATTTACTCAAAGACTTTACTGATGGCACGCGATTTCAATGCCACCCAATAGCAACTCATGAAAAAAATCTGATTGTGATGCTGCTGTATTGTGATGACATTGAATTGGCTAACCCGATAGGTATGAAAAGAGGGTCCAGAGGCAAGCTTACAGTTTTTTATGTAACATTTGTCAACATCCCGCCATTTGAGAGATCTAAAGTAAGCAATATATTTTTGCTTGCGGTGGGAAAGTCAAGAGATCTCAAGACACCTAAAGCAAAGGGCATGCTCCTTAAAGACTTCATATCAACTGTAAATGACCTACAGAAGGGCTGTAAATTAAAGACTTTGGTTGGTGAGGAAACATTTTATGGGTTCCTGCTTGCGTACAGTGGTGATTCTTTGGCTTGCCATAATATCGGTGGATTTAAGGAATCATTTAGTAAAAATGTTCGGATGGCATGCAGGACATGCACAGTTCCAACGATGGACTTTCATAAGTTTCACTGCGAAATAGAGTGTCCATTGAGAACAGAATCACAGTATGCTGAACAGTTGCTGCAGCTTGGAAAAGCAACATCGAGAAAGGAACAGATTGAGTTGTCAGCACAGTATGGCATTAATTCAGCTTCTGTTCTTGCACAACTTGATAACTTTTCAGTCTTGACTGATCTTTTGTATGACCCCATGCATATTTTGTTGGAGGGAGTTGTCCCACTTGAGATTTCACTTTTTGTCAAGTTTATGGTAAGGGATGCATCATGGATGACATTGGCTCAACTTAACGAGGCTGTTTCAAACTTTCGCTTTCATAAGCTTGTGAGCAAGAGTGATTATCCACGGCCATTTGAGACTGATTTCAGCTTTCCTTCTTCAGCTAGCTCTAGTCTTGTACTTTTGCTGCATTTCCGCTTCATGCTATGTGACCTTATACCACAAGATCTTGTGCGAGAACCACACTGTGAATCTTTTTTGTTGCTGTGTGTTATAGTGCAGTTGCTTATTTCTCCTGTAATGTCACCAGATGCATTAGCTGATGTTGAAGTGGTAATAGCGCGACACAACGAAATCTTTGTTCGGCTTTACGGCCCAGATGCATTTCGACCAAAGCTGCACATGCTTTTGCACATACCCTCCCAGATAAGGCGCTTTGGCCCTTCCCATCATCACTGGACCATGAGATTCGAGAGCAAGAATGCTCTACCAAAATCAAAAAAATTTTGGAATTTCAAGAATATTCCACTATCAGTGGCCGACTTTTTTCAGATGAAGATGTCCAGTGATTTATGGGAAGGGCCACAGCACCCCAAATTCAGTGGGGCTAATGAGAAATACAGATTGGAAGGCTTTGGCATGCCATTCTGCTTGACGGAGGCGTTTCTGCAATCTGGGTTGGATTTAAATGACCTTGGGAAAGTTGCCAGCTCTGTGCCTTTTGCATACGTGTTTAACGTGAAGATTTCTGTTTCTGATGTGGTTGTTTTCTCAAAAAATGATGATGTAGTCTTTGGAAAGGTTCAGGATGTTGTAGTTTGGAAAGACAAGCTGTTTTTCATTGTAAAAATTTTTGTGAAGGTCTGCTTTTCTTCAAACCTGAATGCCTTTAATCTTCTAAGGACGCCGCATACTTTGGTTATCAACCCTGAGTCATTGTTGTACCCATGGCCTCTGTATTCTTACACAAAAAATGGTGATTTTTATGCAATTACAAAATGCGTTCATGAATCTCCTCTTGCCGAGCTGTAATATGTATCTTGTTGAAATTTTCTCTGTCTTACTTTGCACAAACCCATGTCCTCATCATCACCTTTTGCAATAAAGATTATATTATTTGTTCAGGAATTCCTGAAGTGGCTGCTTGAAAGCTTGCCATCGTTTTCGGAATGTGTACAGCCACTGCTGCAAGGAAAAGCTAGTTCGGGAAGCCAACATAGAAGGCTGTGTCGCCAGCTTCGAGCGGAAATTGCTCTATTTTTAGAGTAAGTCGTATCGTTTTGATCTCTAGCATTCTGACTTAGCTGAGAATTATTACCTAATCACGATGCTTGCGTGTTATGTATTTCTTGAAATTTACCCAGAAGCGTTATTATGAAATATAAATTGAGTTCATTGTATTGTACATTTTCAGTGAAAATCAGATTATTACGAGCTGCAACACAGCAGAATGCCGCTGGCAGTATGATGCGCTCGGTGAGGCACTTTCTAAAAAGTACCCACGGTTCATGTGGGAGGATCCAAAACCAGGCAGCCGTCTTCAGCGGACACGAAGCCATGTCTATGTAAGTGAAAGACTAAACACAAGCTAATAACTGCAGTCACATACAAGTTGGTTAACTGAGTTTGTGCAATATTAAGTTCACCAATTTTCAGCTTGAGTAATGTTTTCCTGAAATTAATCTATTTTTAAAAGTATTTAACAGCTATGAATAGCAGTGTGTACTTGCTATTTTTCATGATTTTATTTCTCTTTTTACTTCATTTTACCATAGCTTGCAAAGACATTACAACACCCAAAAGAATTGCTGGATGTTTGTTTTGCAGAGTGTGTTCATACGAAGGCTATCAATTGCACGCAAAGTTAGAAGGCATAGGGAAAAGAAAAGAGCAACAACTGTCCCAGCCTCCACAGACACCTTTGTCTTTACAAAGGAAAGTGCTGCCTCTGAGTTGCAGGTTTGTTGCCTAGCATGTTTGCACAAAAATTGCGCAATGCCTGGCGTTGATTAAGCCACTGCACATAGCATGAGGTCCTATGCAGTTGGAGCGCTTGACATGGTACTCACAGAAAAATTCATGAATTTCAGGCATTGGATTCATCCAGCTTGTCTGGTGTGGTATATGATATGGCAAGGATGAGGCGCCTTCTGGAAATAACGCTTCCTGAGCGTTGTAAGACACATGCGGATCCTTTACCTCGGTACTTCTTGGTGGAAGAAATTGTAAGTAAAGTGTTGGTATTCCTCGAGTGTTGAAAAATGCACATATTTGCTTATTAGGCTTTTCACGACTCTTTTTAGCGATTCAGAATAACACTTGCTCACAGGATGGGTGAAAAAACCAGCTTAAAAAAGATATTTGATTGATTGATTGAAATAATTTTAATGATGTCCTGCGGGACGCGCCCTAGCGCGCAGTGGGCGACTCCCACGTCGGGACGCTTCTTGTAGAACTTGAGGTTTGCCCAGCTCTGCTCTATTTGATTGGTTTTGCACTTCAGAAGACAATATTGAAATAGCTAAAAGGGTGCACATTTATTCATAAGAAAATGACCACTGTAGCAAACACTGACAAGGATACTGTGCAAAATATTTATGAAAGTTTACTCAAGTTTAACACATCAACTACATTTCATTATACATCATCACTTTTACCACTTTTACCTGGTAGTACGTTATCGATAATGAACAAATGAGCTACGAAAAAATCCACAGATCCACTATTTAGTTGAAATTGTGATAAACGTGAATATTTTGTCACAGTATCGTTATGAGCAGAAATGTGCATTGATATCTACTGAATAGAGCTAGTCTGAAACACAATATGATGTTGTTATCTGCAAATGCTTTAACTTTGTTTTGTTGCGGTTCCTTTTAGCTGTGCATTGAGGCGGAACTGAGGTTTCAGCTGAACATCAGTGACCTGGAGAAAAAGGTGACCAGTGCCCTCAAAGTGTTCTCCGAAAGACAAGGACATGAATGTACACTTTTGGACCTCATGAACTACTTACAGCCAAAGTCAACACATGCTCTGATAAATCAGGTAAGTGAATGAGCTAAACAATGTATTCAAATGCTCTTCAAAGCGTGTTGCTGAAGGAAATAATCCAATGTATGACGACTTAAGTACGATACACGAATTAGTAAGATTTTAGAATGGTAAAGCTACTCGGTAAAGCTTCTAAGGAAGCGTTATACGTTCTTGCAACACGGAGACCATTAGCAAGACCATGCCGACGTAGCAGCAGTTTAATACTACTCTTTTGCAATTGCCTCATGGTTTACTTATATATAACAAGTATTTACATTTTTTTTACACCTTTATAGATGCCGCTGCCTTCAGGAGAGCATGCTGTTACCACTCCACATATAGTCACTAGCTCGGAGGGAATCCGCATTTTTGCTGGCGGTCCAAGTGAAGTGATCAATCTTCCTACTGGCGGTCTGGAGCGTGCCCTCATCCTCTGCCTTTTATTGTATTATATTAAGAGCCTGGAATACCCTTACACTTTTTCACAAATGCTTTTGCTAACGCAGAAGCTTGTGCTACCACATGAAGTTGTCCCCGCGGCAGCTACATGCAAGCGTTTGAAGTGTTTTTTCACATTGTTGAAGAAGAGGATTATTCCTTAAAGTAAAGCACTTTACAGGGACGGGTCCTCGTATTGTCTTTGTATGGTACATGCAGCTTTTATATACGAACTTCCAAAAGTATCAGTAGTCGAGTTTCGCGACATTATATTGCATTCCCAATTTCCCAGTAAAGAGTAAAACAAATCTCTCTATGACTTTTTTCAAGCCAGAAAGCAAGCACATTTTTATAGTATTTTGAAGTGCACAGTACTGTTAGCATATTTTTTATGTTAGTTTCTTTTCATTGTAGTGCAAATCAATCGCTGTTTTTTCTTTGCTAGTTTTGTCCTTGGGACTAAGTTAGACCTACATAATTCTTGTCTGCGATTTTCCGAATAAAAATATTTCAATTGCGTCACTTTGAACTCTTTTCTAAGCATGTCACACATCTGTGTGGCGAATTCTGCAGCCTATATGCTTGAGCTGAAATATTTTATGTGGTATAATTGTAACAGCATACAATACCCTTTCACTACCGCAGCATCCTCAGCAGTCACGTGGAGTGCTTGAAATTAGAACTGAACTCCTGATGTTCAATATATATAAATATCTGCTTATGAGTGCAAGACACATGGCTTCTTTATGCCATTGGTGCTTTGTGTCCTGAGGTCTATATGGATAAAATAGGCCGCATTTCAGTGCATGACAAGCAAAACATTCATAATGGTGTAATAGTAGCGCAAAAAAAGACGAAGACAAGAAAGTGAACACCACAAGCGCTTACTCACAACTGAAAGCTTTATTGCTTGAACAGAAAATATATCTAGACTTGACGCTCGACGAACCCCCGCGCATGCGTTATGGTTTTTGCCTTTTGCCTTGTCCACGATGCGCATGCGCGGGACAAGGCAAATATATATATATATATATATATATATATATATATATATATATATATATATATATATATATATATATATATTCAAGTAGATCCTCCGTGAGAAGTCACAACGTTGTTTATTTCGACGTTCAGACTGGCTGAAACGTCGAAATAAACAACGTTGTGACTTCTCACGGAGGATCTACTTGACTACTTGCAACGCTACGGCCACTCCACCACCACATATATATATATATATATATATATATATATATATATATATATATATATATATATATATATATATATATATATATATATATATATATATATATATATATATATATATATATATATATAAGGGGTGAAAGGCCAACAAGTAACCTTTAAAATAGGTATCTAACACGTAGAATGCTAACGGTTACATATTTTCCTGTATACTTATAATAAAGGTTACACGCATATAAGTTACTTTTTAACCTTTAAAATATAGGTATACTAGGATTTGAAAATGTGCACCTATAGTAAGGGTTACCCGGTTTAGAGTGTAACCGTGCACTGGGGATCAATCTAATGCGAAGTGTTTTGCTGGTAACTGTAACTAACATTCGGGGTTTCGCGAAGTGCTGACGAAACATGGCCGTGTAAAGCGATTAATTGGTTAAAGCGATCGTGCTGGCTAGAACAAGGGGTTCTCACGCGGGGGAACCCTGGTCCTAATCTCTCCACGGGGCGTACATTACGAACGCAGGGCCCAAATGAGACTATAGGAAATCACTGCAATGCGCATGTAATGAGGCAAGTAATACTCCACATTTAAGAAAAAAATCTTACCTGGCGAGTACGAGCGGAACTCTGCGCGTAAGTCTATACAAGAATGAGTTGCTGCGCATAAGCATTAGTGTGCGATGGCAATCAGAAGTTCAACGTCTTTGCGCTATATCGCACGAGCGCTTTTTTTTTTCCTTCCGTCATTCGTGGCTCACACGTTCTTTTGAGCGCCTCATTAATTCCAGCCAGCTTGACAACCGCCCCAGGAATGCGCAATCGTAGTCCGACGGAATGCTGTCTAGTTACCTGTTTTCTTTGCCTTTTTTCTCACTTTTCCTGGCCATGTCGAGGGACTAACAGTCACTTAAATGTAAAGCCTTCAGCCTGTACCGCACCCTTACAGCCCAGTTAGGCGCTGTCAGGCAAGCCTAAACCACTCGGTGGTCAGTCGAAGTCACAGCCGCCAGCAGGCGCGCCCCCCACCCCCCTCAAGTGAGCCCGACTTCGCGAAGCTATAGCGGAGGGCGACTCCGCGATGCTTCTTCGCGCGGGCGTGTCCGCCGTGTTTCAGCCTCTAATTGATTTCCGCTGCGCCCAAACAGTTTGCACCCTTGCTTTTTTTTTCTCCTCCTGCCTTTCTGTCGGCCTAAGAGATTTCCTCTGCTGTTTATCCGGGACGCGAGCGCTAATTAGGCTACGGCTCCTAATGATACTGCGTGGTGCCCCGGCAGTGCAATAGCTAGCGCAGGCGAATAATATACAACGTATACATGTTGAGCTTATCTTTCTGCTTGTTCATGTCTTCGTTACAACATCACTACCGCTTTCTGAATTGCCGTCAGGCACCTGCCTAATATAGTTTAGCCTGAGCGGAAGGAACTTTCGCCCACGTTGGTCCTACAAGTGGCTGCGAAACAGCTGACGAGTGTGATGTTCAATTCTTTATGAGGTGTTGAAAATAGGACGCTGTTTGTCTGATATTGGCCGAGTTAAACGGCGCAATGAAAGCGTAGCCTTCGACCACTGGACCGCACTCGACTAAACGCTGTCCGACGCGCGCCTTTAGACGTGCTGTTTCACGCGGGCTGGTTTTCGATTAGACTGACGACGTACGTATTACTGTGAGCGGTGTGTGCACTGTTCTCTCTCTCTCTCTCTACGCTACCTTTTCCTTACGGGCAGTGATGAGTAGCAAACCATACGCTCGTCTGTCCCTCTTCTCGCTGTCGCTATATGTCCTTCTGCGAGCTATGCAAATACGACACGCACGAATTCTCCAAGCTTCTGAGCAAGTCAGTGAGCGGAAAATTTCCCAAAAAGTGCATAATTAGCTAACAATTATGAATATTACCATTACAAGTTTCGCGTTTGGCGACGCGCATTTACGTTGAAAACATTAACAGCGGTTGTCAACGTATGACACAGTAATCTTGAGTTCGCATTATGAGGCCGAAATATCGAAGAAAAGAAAGAAACAAACGCGTCTGAGATTAACGGAGCTTATCGAGCATTGCGCGCCAGTGTGAAAGCAGGGGATTTTGCCAGCTCGAGACCCATTCGAGTTTCGTCAGGAACACTGAACAAAATCGGAGCTCCCGCAGAAACAAGCCGAGAATAAGTAGCACACACAAGGGTAAAGCGAAGCTAAACGTTACGGAGGCCGCATGGTTCGTAAAGCTGCTTAGCGTTTCATTTCTCGTCGAAACAGGGTACCAAAGCCAGCAAGCGTGAGTAACGAACATGAGCGAGAATTATTGGACTTTGTTTTTCAACATTCGGCGCCGCGCAAATATAACGCTGACGCGCAACAATTTGCCATCGGAGCAAATACAAGCATAAGAAGCATATAGCGCCATTATGTGACGTTCATTTTCGTTCTTATTTTCGCACTGGCCGCGCGTTCGTGCCACAATAGTGCAATAGAAAGGGGGCCTCGCTGGGCCGTTTAAGCCCCGTACTTGAGTCATATACCATTGTTGGATGAACGATTCTTTCGCAACTGTAACTCCAGAGGCCGCGAGAAAGCTCGCGAACAACACATTCGCCGTCATTCTCAACTGGAGAGCCGAATTCCATTTTTCTTGCCCATTCTCGTGGATGGGCGGCTTTTTGCGGTACAAACCGAAGCGGGGAAAGGATGTTTGCTCGCAAAGCGAATGATGGATGCGCGGCCGCTGTTTGCAGAAAGGAGTCCTCACAAAGAAACACACGCGCCGAGCACTTAATCGCGTGATGGATGGGGAAGATGCAGGCTTCAAAGATGAGGCCCCAAGCGTTGTCAACGGGAGCCCATGAAAACTTCTGCCCTGCCTCCTCCTTCAGTGCGCAGCGCTGTCAGCTCATCCTCTGTCATTGTGCGCGGTCGGGACTTTCACCCGCTTAAAGTGGCGCCTCTGTATGGGCGCTGTTGGGGCATCCCGTCGCCGCCCTGGCAAAGGAGGTCGACTGGCACGCAGAGATTGGAGGTAAGCTAACCGAAGGCTCGACTCCGTGACGCCAATTTAGAAATCAAGATTAGTTCGCGACAAAATAAGCCACTGTCTCCTGTTTCGGCAATGGTGCTGAGGCGCTTACGCATTGTCTTGATGCATATTCATGCATAGACCATAACAGACAATTCCGTGGAGGCAAATAATCGGCCTCCACGTCTCTCTCTCTCTCTCTCTCTCTCTCTCTCTATATATATATATATATATATATATATATATATATATATATATATGTATATATATATATATATATATATATATATGCTTATTTCGTAGCTTTGCGAAATTAGCGCAGGACCCGCTTTGTGCATAATAATAACAACAATCATTATAATATTAACAAAAGGCTCACAAAAAAGGGGCGCTGTTGGTACAGTATGAATGCATGCTTGTGTCCGTCGCGTCTTTTGTTGTGGTTGTCTTTTTTTTTTTTTTTTGTAACCTCTCTATCGTTACGCCGTACATACTAACTGGCCTAACACCCTTGACAATATCATGGACTTCCACCAGTTGCTGGCGCCTGTCCACACGTTACTACGTTCATGGGACTATTTATCGTTTCTTATTGAGGCCGATTTATTTATTTTTTTTTCTGTCTACGATTATGAAGTTGCCTGTTGTTTCCTTGCCTGCCTGGAATGGCTCGCCTAACCAGATATGCTTGAGACATGATCTTTAGCAGCGTACTTAGTTTGCGACTTTTACGATAGTTTTCTGATTACGTCCCGTTCTTCGTCTCATCCCTCTCGCGCGTCCTCTCGGTCAACTTTCCCGATACTTGGCCGACTTCCCCAAAGTTGTGTGTGTCACAGTTTCTAACGTCGCGATCGTCACTATCATCTTGCATTCGAACTGACATGGACGCTTCCCCTTCCGGTGTCGACGGTCAGGCTGTTCTATGTGCCTGCCTTCAACTTCCTTTATGAACGTTCCATGTTTCCGGACCTAGTAAAAGCAGCAGTGTAATCACCGTATCCCCCCCCCCTCCGCTCCTCCTTTTTTTTTCTTTTTTACTGATGGACGAAGCGAGGCGTTAGTAGTAGCTTGCACTGCCTGTTATTCCGCGTCGGAAAGATGACGTCAATATCAAACAACAGCCACAAAATTCCAACAGGGCCTTAATACTGCGTGCGACATAACCCTCTCTTAATTTTATTTTCCGACCACATTTCTACAGGGAGGGCGAAAAACGCTGCAGATGACGTACGCAGAAAGCAAAGAAAGTTTTGCGTTTTCAGGTCAATCATGGTTAATGTAAGAACCAAAATACGTTCCTTGCTGATTATGCCGTTCATTTTATTTCTGCCAGAAAAAAAAAAAGGCTAGCGCAAGAACACGGGACACCGAGGACGGATCACTGTGTCTATGCGCACATATTTTTGCCAGCGAAATTAACCGGTTCGCTGAAGACGACCGTGCGCTTAAAATTATTCGCGGTTGTTCGTTACTTAACTGCCATATCCATGTCTTTTAAATTCGAGTTATTTTGCCAAGAGGCGTTGATTCAGTAGGCCGAAAACTAAAAAAAAAAAAAAAATCTACCAGAACGCATCTGTGATAGGCGTTGAAGCAACGTAGCAGTGATGATAATCATACGGCACTTTTTCCTTTGTAGCGCGCGGATCAAACCTTAGCGGTATTATAAAAATAAGTGTAACGAATAAACAGCTAAATGTCCGCGAGAATTGGTCATTTAATTGGACGCATTCTGGCAAGAACGACAAATGATGCATGCTGTCCAGGCGTAATCTGAGAGTGCAAGTAATCGCGCTGAGCACCCATTAACGCATGATGGAACTGCAGTGCAGTGCAGTGCGGTGCAGTGTACCGTTTCATTTTCATGCATTATCTACTGCTGATAATGAACATCAGCAGGCTAACGAATATCAAATGCGTTTTAATGCGTAAGTACAACATAAATATGTTCAAATTGTAAATCGTATGAATAGTGTTAAAAATACAAACCCCCACCGTCGACGTATAACTTTGAAGAGCTGCAAACACTTCTACTTAGTAAATTATCTTCACAAAACCCACACAGGCATGACATCGTACATTCGAGCGTATAATTGCGCCAAACTAAGATAAAGAGGCCACTCTTCTGAATGGCTCGCTAATATAGAAGAGGCTGAGCATGGTTGCCAAAACAATTTAAAATTTCATCACTGATTGCACGAAGGCCACACAGAAGTGCCATGTAAGAGTGGGAAAAATGCGCTAACGTCTGCACCTCATTTTCTATCTAAATGTTCATAATCGACCTACAGCGATTGCAGCAAAGATGCCTAACTGTAAGGTAATTTCAAATTACGTAAGATGTACGTTGTAGTGTTCCTCACAGTTAGCTGAGCCACGGCGGTAGTACACTATTCAAACGTTCCCTTTGAAGTGTTGTATCTCGACTTCGCCGAGATAAAGAACGGCGAGAGTTTTAGAAAAACACAAGCTTTTCTTGTGGCAGTGGATGAATGCACACGATTCGTTGCTCCCAAGCCGGGAAGAGAGAACGCGAACTCCGTTATTCAGCTTCTTGAAAGAGACATCTTCAAAAACGCGAAGGTTGTAGTGGCTGACATCGGACCAACTTTCCGAAGTGACAAGCTCCGGATTTTGGCGCAGCAAAAATGTGTCTAGCTTCGTTTTCCTGCTCTTTGTCACTCCGAAGCCAACGCTCTCGCTGAAAAAGTGATACGTGACCTGAAGACGTCTATTGCACTCTACCCACAATTTAAAGGACGTTGGAAATGCTCACTCGATGCAGCAGTCGCGCATCATAACCTCTCTTACATAGTCGGAATAGCGTGGAATCCACATGTTGTGGCTTTTGGAACGAGCGCACGGCTTGTGGCTGATAAAGGACTGGAAATTGTTGGTAAAGTGTCCCTTCGTCAAACGCCTTGTCAGCCGAACAGCGATAGAAGTACCGGTGGCCTATTTATGAAGAAAAAGTTTTATAAACGACGCATCTCAAAGATACGAGATAGCCTGGAGGCATGGTTATGGTGCGTATATAGATCTCGATGCAAAGTCTCCGTTCATCGGTCCTAACGCAGTGCTTAAAACGGCACTATAGCAAGAAATTTTGAAGACAGTGTACTACCAAGGCTTCAGAGGAAAAACAGCAGAGGCCTCAGCGGGAAATGTTTCATACAATCCAAGGAGGGACGAAGACAGAAGGTCGGGAGGATATAGTGTTCCGCGCACTTAACCGAGCCACGACGGAACGGCGACAAAGAGGAACATCAGAACATGTGAGAAGGCTGGTGGATGAAGAAGACAAGAGGAAGAAGAAGAAAATAAGCAGATCATGTAGCCTCAGCAAACTATCGTAGGCGCACTGGTTTCGTAGATATTTACATATGTGAATGAGAGAAAATGCGAACAATGCATTGCGTAGCGAACTATTCCTCCCCGCGAGACATGTCCCTGGAAAATTTTCGTTATATGAACGAAGCAGCCTTTGAAACTTGGCTCTCAGGGACGAAGTTGCGGATAATGAAATACTAAATGTGATCTTTTTTTTTCGATTTCCAAGTGAGCCGTTACTAACAACGCTGGCTCCTCCGATTTACATCTGCTCTTCAGTGCACCGTAGAAAATCTAACTTCGGTTGCCTCAAATTTCCAGTGGAGGCGAAAACGTGGTCTAGCATTACAGAAGATAAAACTCGGAAGAATGGAAATGAAATGCGACTGTGGCAACAGTATATGCGAATGGAAGTAGACTGTACAGAAATGTAAAGCAATCGTGAAAGAAGGAAATAAATAAAAGCCTTGCTACGCGCTGACGCATCCCGAATTGCCATCATTCGTCTAAAGACTACCGTGTCGGGAGCCATGAGTGCTCGCGCGACCGGGATTTCCCTGGATGTGGAAATTATGGTGTCACGTTTCCACGTTCTGCGTACGCACACAGACATGCCAAGTGTTCTACGATCGAAATAGTTCACTGTGTATTTTAAACCGACAAACACCTCCATGGGCATTATGGTAGACCTACAGTATTGTCCCGCTGGCGTTTGATAATAGTGTGTGTGTGCGCGCGCGTGTGTGTGTGTATGCGTGAGAGAGAGAGAGAAAACCGGGAAGAACGGTGAGGTAAAATACGCGCTTTGTCGAAATACCACTTTCTTGTAAAGGAATCTACTTCGCGAACTGCAGTGACTGGTACCGATAACAGACGCTTGCCGAAGTAGCCAACAGTAGTGGCTTACGATCAGGCTCACGATCGCTATATCCCCACTCAAACGTTCCATATGTCATTTCAATAACCCCTTATCTTTTCCATACACTTGATTTACTTTTCGTATATTTGTCATTTCTTAAGAAGTTCGCAGACATAAAGTGGAATCAGCTCGCACAAGATGGGGTTAATTGGAGTCCATTGGGAGTGGCTTACATCCTACAGTGGGCATAAAATAGGCTGAAGATGGTGATGAAATGACGATGATTAAGGTTATATTTGTCATACATATTCATAAGAATCCAAGGAAAACGTGTGGAATTATCGGAGTGACATAAGAAAAGTTTTAATAGTGAATGTGTGCGGTTAGCTCTAAAGACATTGGAAGGCGGAGTTTCATAGCTTTCTTTTACCTCAGCTCTCGTTACGACAGATATACATGGACGCCTAAACGATTTTTTGGAGGAGCATAGTTCTTCTGAACAAGAGGTCGAGACAGGCCCGTAGCCAGGGGGGGGGGGTAGCCCGCCCCCCCTTCCGAAATTTTGGTGAAGTAGGTGTTTTTACCAAAAATAAATAATAAAAATAGGTGTTGTTCTCAAACAATCAAGGTTTTCAGCAAGTGCCCCTCCCCCCCTCGAAAAAAATTCCTGGCTACGGGCCTCGGCCGAGACCTGTGCAAACAGCGTATCGCTCAAATGATGACCCCCCTAAAGTTTGCGCGCACTCAAGTGCTATTAAATTTAGGCGTAAATATTCTTTTACAGTTTACGCTTCTGATGACACAAGTGCGTGGCATTGCTTCATTCGTATACCGTACTAAGAGAAAAAGAAAGAGACTACCCTCCCAGCGTAGATTCTGGCATAACTATATATAGACTTAAGAACCGAACGGGAGGAATAAAGAAACATAAAAATAAAAAAAAGCATGCTGACGGGAAAACAGCCCAAAACAAGCGGAAGTTTTTAGGCGGTGACGTGCCGTGAAAACCACAGGTATTTATGTGCTACAAGGTCCCTTGTACCTCGACACTCAAGAAAAGGAAGAGATGACAGCTGCTTTGAGAAATGACCGAAGAACAACACGGCTCCTTCCCTCCCTTTCTCTGCCTTCCTATCACCCCTCACCCCCCCCCCCCCTTTTTATTTGCCGTGTCTCTTACGTTCCCAATTTTCATTTTGTACCTCTAGGCAGTGCGCCTTCACTTCAAGAGATCAACAACAATAGCATTTTGTTGCACTAAAACAGTTTCCGTAGTTCCCACCAACTCTCGTCGTTCAAGTCTCAATTCTCGCTCCCTCCCGAGTCCCCGCCTTCGTTTGTCCAGTGTGGTAAACGATGCGTCAAAGGCACCCTCCCCACTTTTTTAATGTCTTTGTCTGTTACGCGTTCAGCTAAACCATTTTTCCTGTTTTTGATACCGGTTTCTTTTAGGCTAGAATAGTCTATTCTGCTCATGAAATGTGTGGAAAAAACGACGTGTCATATGTAGAGCAAGCTTTCCAGTATAATACGATAAATGTCACCTTTAGCTGGGCTAAAAATTACTCTTTGCGGGTCGGCGAGGAAGCGCGCAAAGTGGACGGACGCAAAAAAAAAAAAAAACATAGCACTCTTTTTGCTATTGTCTAGGTTTACCACCTTGCATTGTGGAACCTTTTCTTCTTTATTTTACGACCGCAGGAATCTCTTTTGGATCATAAATCTTGATCATCACGAGAACCTCGTACAATGGCAGTTGCAGAGGTGTCCTTGTGTCCCAAATACTGAAAGGCGTTGATAAGGAGTTACGCAAGCGCAAGCCTATATAAAAAAATAAATCTTGCACGCTGGCGTTACAGACGCCTCATCGTTCAGCCACAGTTGCAAGGCGAGCTTGTCGGTGTGGCATTTCTGAATTGATGGTAGCGCAAATAAACGAGGACACGAGATAGGCACACGAACACACGCACGGCGTTACCACATGAGACCCAGAGTACGTGCGCGAAAGGGCCCGTTGGACAAGAAATGAAGTCAAGACAAGAAACAGTTGTCAAGACAAAAATGAAGTCAAGGACAAGAAACAGTTGCAATGCGGACTTGTTGGTGTGGCATTTCTGAATTATTTCTGGAGCCTCTTATCATGACGTTTTCACACGAAACCTACTAGGACTATGAGTGCGGCAGGATTGTGTGACCTTGAGAAGAAACTGAGATTTTGTTGGAATGGATGATCTGCCGAAGTTCGGTTAGTAATGCGCACATAGCCACATTATACGAAGAAACTAAGAAAAAAAAATTAACCATTATTTCAAAGCTGAAAGGACTTGCAGTAGTAAGTTCCAGGTCTCCCTTGCACGTGGCTCCCCTGGCGTACGAGCTGTTGCTCATTAATTGCCGATTAATGCGCAGGTTGACGAGCTCGCGCTAGCAAGGCGCACACACCAAGGGTCTCGATGACGCTTCTTTACTTTGTGTGCAGCGCACACTCGGAGAATGAAGGCTGTTACCTACGACATACCGGTGCCCATATTTGCGTCTTTTGACGTCTTTTGTCTGTTTGTTTCGTTTCGTTTTCCCCTGATTGGATACATGGTGCACAAGAGGCTTCGGACAAGGTCACGCGAATCACTGCATGCACAATTTCTCGCGTGATTTATCAGTAGAAACGTGAAACTGAGTTTATCCGTGGTCACGCTGGCTACCCAGATCAGTTGTGGTTGCTATTCACTAACTGATTGCTATTCACTGTTCACATTCACTAATGAGATGGCCTATAGTTAAATAGCGGCGGCTTTTAATGACTTATAGTGACCGCGTGGTACTGGTGTCAAGCGAACAAACCTACCGTATTTACACGATTGTAGGTCGACCCATTTTATCTAAATTTGAAATCCGAAGTTGGGGGGGGGGGGTCCACTTAAAGTCGAAGCAGGAACAAGTAACGCCAGTTACGGCGGGACAAACGAGAAATCAGGGACACTGTGGCATGGTTACGACATTAAGATTGCGTTCTGGCTCTGCCTGTCACGCATACCGTATTTTCTCGCTTATAACCCACACTCTCAGCAACGATTCGCGGATTTTTTAAGTGACCCCCACGTATTACCGCGAAGCTAGCTTCTCTGCATAACTGTGGAGCACTACCGTGAAGCCACTTTTGCTCCCCGGAATTCGCGTTTTTTGTCTTAACTTTACAAAACACCTTGCGGGGCTAGTTGGGGATACGTTCCTACTAAAAATATTCCAGCGCTACTTTTAACGAGTACAGGACAGAGAAGTGCGTGACAGGACGGGCGCTCACTTTAAATATGAAGTCAGTCAGCGTGTGGTCAGTGTAGCGACTATGTAAATAAATTTCCTTTACGAGATGCGCTCACGCGTTTTTTTTTTTTTTGACATGCTATTGGGTGGTCGACCTACATTCGAGTCGACTTACAAACGTGTAAATACGGTGCCTATATGAGTTTTTCTTTCACCATTACGTTTTGTTTCTCTCGCTTTTTTTAAATGCCATCGGTTATTTGTTCGCCTTTCATCTACACAGTACAACAACAAGATCATTACTTTTTGGGTCTTTTGGTTGTCGCTAAATATAAACATTGCTATAGTGTAACTTTCTCTACTTCATCACTGTTTGCTTGTAGCGTACGGATTACAAAGTTTAGGCTTTCATCCGGGCTTCCTGCGCCCCATATTCGCAACGGCCTCTTACGCTAGAGTTCGTAAGATCGAGTTCAATCCAATCCTCATAATGGAAGACACTCTTAGCGAAGACGGCCAACCAACACCAAGGATAACTTATGAAAGAAACGCTTACAGAATTCGTCCTCTTAAAAATGGGCGCAGTTAAAAGCTTCCTCTCTTATATTTATAAGTCTGTTGCGCCACGTGGCGTAACCAGTAATTGCAGCGTGTAGCATTCGACATGGCTGCATGCTGTCGGGCGGCGTGCTCGCAAGCAGTGGCCCCATACATACGTCCAGGGTAACATGGTTGGTTGTACGCCCGTAATACACTGACAGCGTTTTATGTGTTCTCCAGCGGGACAGGAGCGGTTGCTAAATATTTTGCTATTTCTTTCGAAATACACGGCGTTTGCCCGGGGCCGCCGCGCGGCCTGCAACATCCATTTCAACAGGCACTTTTGCAAATTCGTAAATGAAGGCCACTAAGAAGACCTCAATCAAAGCTGTCTCAGTATCCCCTCTCCCCCCTAGAACGACATAAGAACAAACGACCCATCTCTTCGTAGAAAAGTACCAAACTACTTTTAGAGGTTCAAGACGTGACCACCGTTTTTCAAACTTCTTTCTTTTCCCTAGAAGAGGGGCAGCGATTTTTGTATTTTGTATTAAATTATCTATTTACGACGTCACTGATAAACGCTAGCCTTCTTGCGTAAGCGTGCGCGCAACGGCAGGCAGTGTATATACTGTACCGAGAGAAGCGCAATTCAATTGATTTAGCTCTTTCCATGTAGACTGTAAAAACAATAAAAAATGAGCAAAAGAAAAGAGGGGTCTAACAAGAGTAATGCGACTCATGCCGACAGCATAGCTGTTTTTTTTCGCAATTGATTATGTGTAAGCCTTCTTCTTGAACTTGGGGCAGGTTGTTAAGCGACTCATGGTCCTCTTGAGTAGCAAAAAAAAAAGAAGGAAATAGAAGAAAAGAAAAAAGAGTCATTAAAATTCAATATGTATTGCATGCAAAATGAGAAGAAATCTGCATCGGTGAGGCTCCTATATGTATAAAGGCCGTTCGCGCTGAAAAGGACGTTCGCTTCATCCTTCAGCATAATCGTTTCCTTGAGTGATTTTGTCTTTCGAATACCAACAGATGCGGCAGCACGCAACAATGTCCAGTTTGATGAACCACGCAACAGGGAGAACGAAAAGAAACCCTGATTGCAAGGGACGGGGGGCAGTGCGCTAACCAATTAAGCTGCGCAAATGTCAAGTTTGTTTTGCGGCATTGTCGGAGATCATGCGCAGCAGCGAAACTGAGCTGATTAGAAGAGCAGTGCGGTTTGCCTCATCTGGCAGGCATTTGCGGGCAGGCTGCCCATTAGACAGATGACCGCTTATTCATCGCATATTTGTTGTTTAATAAGGGGTGCTAGATGACAGAAATATAGCCTTGAGATTTTCCTCAAACGTAGCATTTCAGGTTACTAGGTATATTTAATACGGGCAACACAGGCTAAACAAAATCAAGCGAAGTCGATCGTAAAAAAAAAAGACTTGAAGTAAAAGGTGGAGAAGTAGTTTAGAAGCCGGGGAACTGATGTAGCTGTTGGCTTGTGCATAACTTCCAAAAGCTAGAAGGACAGAAATATAATGCAACAACATGCGGTTTACGAAGGCGGGAGTTCGTAGTTATTCGAGAAGCGTTGCCAGCGTCCGCGTATTTCCCAAGATTGTGTTTCCCTAACTGTGTGAGCAGTGGCATTTTGATTTCTATAATTTAGACATTTTGACTCAGTACTTTTTTAGACGTGCACTAAAATACAATAGCCCATTAACCCTCATAAGTCCTTCATATGTATAAAAATAATAATTATATGTCAACTCAGAACAAGAAATAGGCGCGAAGAGTGCATTAGCCTGGGTTCAGCGACTTCCTTATTGCTTGGTTTCTAATATACATACTGAATACACAGAAAATTATTTTTTTTGTACTTGAGCTCTTTACTGAATTAACTATGTAGATTGAACTTACCACAAACTCATGATTACTTTAAACACATAGTATTCTGAGGGGATTTACAACAAGACACAAAACACAAAGTATCCGACGTCTTCTTGCACAAGCATGAACGCACGTCGTGACAAATGTGTCAAAACACGGTGTCATCGACGGGATGCCAAGTGCCGTCAAGTTCACGAGAGGTCAATACTGCAGTGATACAAAGAAGTACAGTACTCACGCATTCAAACGAGACATCAAATGTTTTAGTATCGCGACTGGTATATGCACAATTGCTCAAGATAACCACGTCATGTCACAACGAATCTGGTTTCTAAAGATAATGCTGGCTCTGACCTACGCGTCTGAGTCAAAATTACGCCGATACGATCCGAACTGAAGACGGTGGCAACGAAAGTATGCGCGTTACTTAGCCCTAAATGGTCCTGTTTCAATCCGCGAGTACTGCACATTTTACGAGGCATCATCTCATGTCGAGTCAAAGATTGCTCTGGAAAAGCACCTTTGCAGTTACGACTTCCGCCAAAAAAGCTGCACAGCGCGGTAATCGCTATAGATTTCTTGTAGATCACTTTGACAGCCCTCTTCTGATACGTATTCTGAAAAATGCGTGGTACTTTGTGTGCAATAAATAATGACTTCAATTAAACCACTTTTAGTAACTTCTCGATGAAATAACATCTAGCAGGATCAATAAAATTGTGTCAGTAAATCAGGCAAGACAAAACAAGGCCAAAGATTTACGAAGTTAACATGCATGTATGACATCGTTCTATCCCTAAACCAAACAGAGAAAGCTTTAAGGACGGTAATTATGTGGATACTAGCGGAAGTGTTGCCGATTGATTTAGCGAGCAGAAATAACAGACTATAAAGTGCTTCCAAGGTATCACTGCAAAAAACGTACGTTAAATAACACAAAATTTATAGGCAGACGTTAGAGGAAGATGGAAGCGTGAAGAGCACCCAGACGTTTCGGTTGGAGAAGAGAGTACATACGAAGCACATACATACACGCGCTAAGGAAAGCAGTTGCGGCCTTGAAGAAGACGAGTCCTCTTGTCGAAACCTCAGCTCCGGCGACACCTCGTGCTCGCGAATTTTTCATCTGACAAAATTTATAATTATTTTCTGTTTTACCTGCACGAGATTTCTTGGATTAGGAGAAATGTATACCCGGTTTTTTCAAATGATGTAATTTGCCAGTTCTACCCTGTAAACAAATAGTTTCTGTAAATATCCCAGCCACTTCGTAATATATACAGAACATTGATAGATTCTACCTGTTCTTCAACGGAAAAATTATGCTAGGGCTGTCAAGATATTGCGCATCAAATCGATTCGCCTAAAGGTTTGCTACCATGCTTCATCCGCTGCAAAATTGCGACACTTCGTACATTAAAAGCCCTGTTTAGAACATAGCGTGAAGCCGACGCTGACCATCTTGAAAATTAAAAAAAAAATCAGACTTTGCGAAAAATTAATGCCAAGCTCGCCAAACACCAAATGCGTTTTGGCGGTCGTGGGAAGTGCTTTCTGTTGAGACGTTCTGCACGATAATGAGCGCTAACAAGAAAAGGAAAAAAGTTGTGCCCAAGCCACCTCGCAATAGCGTTGCACGGAAGGCCGCAAATTGTGGCGAATGATGGACATCACTGGGAATAAAGCGTGCACTACTCTTTTATTTGAACTCGGTTCTAGGGAGAAAAATTTTTTTAAGATAACAGAAAAATCTTTTGCAGAAAAACTGTGTGCAAATAGAAAAAGCCTGTCTTTTAAGAATATATCAGGAACAAAAAATCTCTGTAGAAGTATAGAAAAGCAATAACAGACAATATATGCAAAATTACTGCGAAGTGGAAAACAGAAAAAAAAAAAACAAGAACAGAACTGTTAGGTCACTAAATTTGCCATGAATTTTTTTTAATTTTTTGCACAAAAGCTTTTTTACAGTGTATATTTTGTGTGATACGATAAGAGAGTTAAAAGCGCGTCAGCGAGTGCGTCTATCGTACAACGCTGTAAAACAGGGCGCATTACAGCAATCGATGTGCTTTCTTCGTCACCATGCCGACAAAATGCACTCTCTCTCTCTCTCTCTCTCTATCTCTCTCTGTCTTTTCTTTTTTTTTTTTTTTTGCAAGCTCAGACGCTCTGCTTACGAGAAGGCTGGGGCTCATACAGGCTATAGGTGTTCACCGTGGTAATTCGGCTCATCCTTTGCAATGTGTGCTACCATCGACGCACACGTTTAGCAGCTCACGCTGTTGCTCACGTTCAGTAATATACCGCCATTTACCGGGATATTCAGCGGCCGCGAAGACGGTTGGAAATTCCTCTGCAAGCCGCGCGCATTAGCATCGGCCATTAGGAGCGACGACAAGCATACAGCCAGCCAGCCAGCCAGCCAGCCAGAAAAGCCGCGGCCACGAATCCTGCGAGACGGCCTGTGCGCGAGCCTTTTGTTTGTACCTGGCCGCACGTCGGGCGTCGCAGCCGTCGTTTCTGCTGCTGTCTGTTTCCGGTTTTAGAACCGCGGAAACATTAAAGCACCTCGTGGTCCCTGACGCGCACACCTCTGCATCGTCGTCGAGGATTATAAGCGAGGAGAGAGAGAGAGGGGAAAAAAAAAGAATACGACAACGGTCATAACACACAGAGGCGTCAGCGCTTACTGGAGGCTCGTGAAATACTGCGTATAGTCTTGGAAAAAAAAAAGAACACGAATTAGCCTACACTCTTTTCTCTTTCGCACCCGCGTAGCTTTTTAGCGGCGCACCCGCCCTGAACGCACCGCTGTTTAACAGGAGCGCATTCACATTCGGCTCATACATATAGCAGCCGCGTGGCTCCTCGCGAAGCATTAGGCCGGCCTTGCGCCGTCTACAGCGGAAACGGCCGCGTCATCGCACTTGCTCCGTAGCGAGCGCCGACTTAGAAGATTTGCGGCAGATGCGACTTGTGCAATAATTCAACGCGACCGCTCCTATATTATAGCCGACGGGGAGCCTCGACTGCTGAGCGTTGAAATGTTAAGAGCCGCGCGTAGGTAAGACGAATGTAGCACTCACGCCAACAGTGCCTTCTGATTTCGCAGCCAGCGGAAGCCAAGCGTCGCTTAAACGAGGGAAGACGCCATTTCGCGCTAACGATAATTTAAGAAGCGCTTAGCCTGGCTTGGGACTTTCACACTCGAGCTGGTGTCTCTGTAAACACTGTAGATCGCAGCTCCTTCTACAATTGCTGCGAAGTTATTAATCACAAGTAGGCCTCGGAAATTGGCCGTATAGAATAGCGGGCGACGCGCCGTCAAGCCTATTGTAAAGGAAAATAAATCTAGACTCTTTCGCTTTAGTCGCTTTTTTACAAAACGGCTCAAGTGATTGTTGTTGTATAGTCTTCTGCGTAATGGCAGCATTTAGACAACCAGAAAAAACCTCGTATGGGAATATTAGTAAAAAAAGAAGTTTAGGACGTCATCAAGATTTATGGTTGACTGCTGCAGATAGTACCAGCCTGATACTCTCAGAATTGTCTCAGACTTGATAGCATTTTGTGTTTTCAAACCACTTTACAAGCCTCGCCGAAGTTCTCACGTAGTTTCCATGTACTGGAGGACGCAATCATTGCTCCCACAGATCGCATAGTTGCAGGTAACATACTGTAGAGGACCAATTTCTTCGCGTATTCATTATGAAATATCCCTCAGCCTCAGTGGTGCGTTGTGCCGGCACGATCACAATTACTTTGAGAATAAAGACGTGGCATAACACACCCGTCATGATTTTGCAAACGCTGTTCGGCCAATAGAGCTTTCCTGCTCTTACCAGTCAAGTTTACTGCAGTGTCTGGGAACGACGCTTTCAAGCTGCGCGGTGGGCAGTACTTATACTTGCAAGGTTTAATAAGCAAGGGAACCACGCTTTTTCCAGCGCTTGCCCAGATGGTAGAACACCAAACGGGCTAGTGTGGGTATACGTTGCATGCATACCACTTGGTAATGTGGCATTTTATTTCTTTTGATTACATCTGTGTTTGAAAATCATCCTTAACCGCTACCGCCCATTACAACGCAGCATGGTCAATCGTCTTTTATTTCTTGCGTATCGCGATGTACACGTGTGTTTTCATACAAATTGAAATTTCGTTGTAATTTTTTCAAAGTCGGGAAAGTATAGAAATAGTAGGGGCAATAACTAATTGTCTCTATATCCAGTAAAGATGGGACAGAAAGAGGCGGGATACATCTGCTCACCGCTCTCTATACTGAACAGCTGTGGCGGCTGACACCTGAAGGGCGGTGAGAATAAGCACAAAAATGGCAGTCGTGACAATAAGTCGCCCTTGTTCCATTCACATACTTCTCTTTCCCGATGAACTACACACAGCAACAAAAAAATCGGTTCACATTGACGTGGAAGTAAAGAAGCCTCCTAAGTGTTGCTTTCTCCGTCGGCAAGCACTCATCCTATGTTGTTTTCCCTCTCCACCGTCATGGCGACAGTGGATGAGCAAACTTATACATTCGCGGTGGTAGTATACCTGGCTCAGAAAGAAAGATCAGACGATGCGTATGAAGGAAAAAAAAAAACCAAATAAACAGTACGAAGCTCCATAAAGCCGAACGATCTGCCGGCAAGGATCGAGAGGGGAAAGCGGCCCCGATAGGCGCCACCACCATGAGGCAGCTGCTTTTCTATTTGCCCTCCCTTCTTTCTATTTTTACTCTCGTATAGGTTCGGCAAGGAGATTCCCTGCATGCTATCAACCGCCGCCGGTGGTCGAGCGCGATGTGGCCGCAGGAGAAAACGGCACCGGCCGGTCTTCTCTCGAAACCAGCGCCGTCCACAGTCGTTCACTGACGCACTTCTTCGTTTCCAATGGTTTCTTAGAGTATAGCGCCAGAATGGCGAGAGAGCGCGGAGCCGGAGCCGTTATCGGAGCCGGGCAGAGCTGAAGACCACCCCCGACAGAAGATGAGTCGCCAGTCGCATTTCATCCATTCGTTTTTTTTTTTTTTTTTTGTTCGGGGACGTCCGCAGCCCCGTGGGTCGTTCTCCGGCCTGGTCTGAACGCGTGGTTGTTGTGGCGGCACCCCAAGTCGCCCGGCAGCCGCAGGCGTTTGCCGTACACGGGCATGCGCAGAGAAATATACGTAGAAGGACGTGCTTTATTCGCACGAGGATAATGGACCTCTGCGTATGTGCAGGTTTGGCGCCGCCATTCGCACACACGGAGAAAGAGGTCCTGTCTAGAAGAAGAAGCGGGAGAAGACCTTATGGAAAAGAGAGTCCAAGTAAAACTCCGCAGAACAAGCCATCAGCAAGAATGGTACGCAAAGGCGTCATCGGCTCTTGCTCGAGAAGGGCAAGCATCCGTTCTTTGTGCGAGACTGTAAGTAGAAGTGTCATCGTTTTTTCTTGCTCAGAGTGTCGACGGTCTCAATGGTGTGGCTGTTGGCTTTTTGCACACCGATGCATCGGCAGTTCCCGTAGGTGCAGTTTGTAGCACTAAGCCACCGATTTCCGCTTGTGTGGCCGAGCTTGCAGTGCGTTAAAATAGGCGAATCGAGTGTAAAGGATAATCTCTGGCTCGCAATGTCTTACGCTATTATACAGGAATTACGTTGCACGACTGGAAAGTCACACGTACTATATAAAATATCCTAACATCGCTAAACAAGACGAAACACAAGCACAAAATACACAGGATCGACGGCAGACAAGTGTTTCGGCACTTGTCCTCTTCTGGACACACCTTTTGTTTCGTTTTTCTTAGCGATGCAGCCATGTCTCATAATGCCAGTAACTGATTCTCCAAACTGTCAGCAATTGTGCCATGCGTACATTTGAACCATTAGTGAAATTTCCAAAATTTATTGGCAGCCAACATATATAGGGGCACCGTACTTTGATTCTTATATCTTACTAAGTTTCTTGTTTTTTCGTTTCAATATGACGTAAACTTTCTTTTATGCTTATGTACCTCCTATCTGAGTCATCTATATTTTCCAGCTTAGGATTGACCGAACCACAAAGTGTGTAGGTTGTACAATTTTCCGCGAATAACATGTTCTCTTCGACGATTATTTCGTACCTGTTAATATACGAAAACCTCGAGCGCGCGAACGGCTTCCTGAACACGGATTCTGGTGTCAGAAGTCGTTTTGGAAGCATAAATCAACCAAAATGGTGGCCATGGCTCTCCCAGAGGAAGGTTTCAGAGCACGCACAGGACGTTTTCCCCCTTTTCTATTTCCCGTGAAGCGCACTAACCACTCAGCCAGCGCTACGGTTATGCCGTGTAAGCGGAGTGAGGCATTTGGCAGCGAGGATTTTTTAACGCAACTCACGCATCCCTGAACTTTTCATTTCATGAGGGCTGGAGGCGTGAACTGAACAAAAAGCCCGAAGCGGGTGAGTGTTGGCCGCTGATATTTCGCTTGTGCCACAGAACAAAGAAGACTGTAGGAAGGATGCGCCAGCCAAAGTTAATTTCTTCTTCGTTTGATCGTGTGTGGCGCAGACTACGCGCAGTCTAGGAGTCACGTAAAGAAAAAAAAAGAGAGAGAGAGAACAGTATAGCTGCCAGCAACGTCAAAAAGTGACCGATCCTGTTTAAACATAAATGAAAACATCAACAGCGCAAAATAGAGTTTCGTAATTTCAAATAAAATATTCAAAGCTATTTTTTTTTTGACATCAAGAGTTGCAGGTGTCCAGGGTACAGGCTAAAAACTGGAATATTCGGCTGGACAGGGCCTGTAACTGGTGTGGTAGCACAAATGTTAGTTTTATATAAATACTAGACAGGCAATATAAACCTGTGAATACAATAAATAACAAAACCGCGTGTGTATCATATAAAGGTCCTTCTGCAAAAGTGCATGTTTAATTAGCGCATTCTTAAACGAACTTCAGCACCAGCCCCCCCCCCCCCCCCCCCCCCCCCCGAGGAACCGAAGGTACCCGGTCCCCTCCCCATTTCTTCCACAGCTCTTTGCGTTTATTTCACAAAGATGTCGAAAAAAAGCATCGAAAATTCGAAACAATTTTGAAGTGTGCAAACGCGTTTAGTAATATTTGCTGCAATTAGCTTTCTAATTACCAAAATCTTAGTGATCGAGTTTTAAAGCAGCAATTACAAGCATTAGATATTGGATGCTTAAGGCACATTGGTTGATGTTTAGTTCTGTTTAGTTCTTTATAGTGGACGTTCGAAGTTCACTGACCATTGTATAGCGCAAGGTGTTCCTAATGCAACCGCGAACTAGCATACGTATATGTGCTGCTGGAATTGTGAGAGAGTGCAGTGGCAAGCCACTTTTATCCTCTTAATTTTCGCTCGAGGGACCAGCTCGCAGCCGCCTCTAACTTTCAAGCTCCCCCATCCATTTCCCCACTGAAGGGTAGCATACCAGTTTTGATAGACCGGTTAACATCCCCGCCTTTCCTCTCTCTCTCCTATTCCTTCCTTGGGCCACTGCCTTCCAACGTGTAAGTAGATGTTGGATGTCTGCTCTGGCGAATGAGTGAATTTGCATGAGCATACAAGTTTCTCACCATTTAACTGACCGTTTAGCTGATAAAATTTGACGGCGAAGGACCATGAAGTGCACTTCCATCTGACTAAAAGCAAAGCTACTTGGACTGTACCACATCTTTCTTTTGCTCGTGAGTGTTATTTCGAGCATCCGCGCAAAGCAATAAAAAAAGCAAAAAAAAAAAAAAACAGCAGTACGGCTCATCATGTCGCTGGCTGCGCAGATTGAGGACGATAGAAGGCCTCCCCGAGTGCTTAGAGCGGAAGGCGTGTGGACGTTTCATTCTGTGGGTGTTTTCTTTGTGACGTTAAGTGGAGAGTTGAGAAACGCGATTTCACTCGCCGCCGGCTGGTGCCCTTTTCTATTGCAGCCGGAGTAAGAGGAAGTCGAGGCCGCCGTGGTTTCTTCGAATATATCCTTTTCTTTCCTTTCGTTTTCGGTGTTGTGGTCATTTTCACATTCCAACGTTGATAAAAGTCAACGTTGATTGCAGGTAGCACAGGAACGCGGAGTGTTTCCATTGTGGCGTAGAAATCCTGTTGGTCCCAGAAACTTCTTAATGGGTCCCTGATTTCGAAGGCTCTGATTTGCTGCACCGCCCAGCAATCCTCCAAAATAACATTTATCGACTCACAGGACCGTGTTTTGTAATCATGCTTTTTCTTTTCGTTTAGCGGCTAGCATCTCAAATGGAGTCCAATAGTGACTTTATGATGTGGTTTTCGATCAACCATCCTTCTACCACAGGCGACATTGTAATAAGAGAGTTGCTTCGCCTATATGGATAACAGAGAGCTGATATTCATGTTTAGTATTCATGCCTATATGGAAGGTGGGCTCATTTTTTAGCCGGGAACATTGTACAAACGCGCTTCTCGCCATGCGCTCATTCGTTTTAATGCATCGATAGGTGGTGCCCCCAAACTCGAAGGCACCGCTATCGTTCCAGTGTTTACGGATGGTGCACAAAAATATTGCCACCGATGCAAGTGGCTCTTACTCTCCGCAGCACAAGGCGTTGTTCAAGCGTAGTCATTCCCATGACGTCTACTCCGCTGACTCCATCTTTGCTCGCCCGTGAAAGCCTTTGCTGCGAGAACAAGCCTAGTCAGGCGCCCTTTAAGAGAATTAATCCAGGCATGCTCCAGCTGCTTGAAAAAGCTCTCCACGTGGGTGACCCCAACACACTCGTCGGAAATATACAGAACTGAACCTGAAATATAAATACGTGGATTCTTCATAGGGACACGTACATGTCTTCTTTCTTTTCTGCGTTTATATGGTGGATGTGGTTCGTTTTCGTAAACCTCGGAACTTGCCCTATTCTATGCACTTTTTTAACTAAATTATTTGGTTCACCACCGTCGATTTCAACACCGGCGCTTAGAAACCTGGGTACCCGCGGAATTTATTGCCGTAAAATGCTGAGACTACGTACGTGAGGAAACGTCGGTGTATTCTCCGGTGCCTGTATATTGCACGTACGCGTAGGTAACCCGTTTCGTATGAGGTAATCCCTGTAACTACAGCGGTGACGTCTACGTTAGTACACACGCACCCTAAAGTACTTAGCCTGATTTCTACTATGAATCGTTTATGAGTCAGGCTTGTAGAGAGGGACGCGAATGGCGGGATAGAAAACTGCGAAGCGTGCAAAATCGTTCTCGCGCATAAAAAATTTGAAAGTTTAAACGCGCGCGGAAACTTGTCAACGTGTTCCAGCTACTTCATATTTTACAAGAGCCGCCGCGTGCCTCCTTCACTGCTTTTTTTTTTTGTTTGTAATAGACGCACCTTGCATCAGGCGACCGCGCGGTGATTTCCCTTCGCCGTAGTTTATGTTCCGCTTCAATACAGCACGATAAGAAAAGAAAGCGAAGCTACGGAAGCCAAAATTTAAATTGAGTCAGCGGAGAATAAGCGTGGTGTGTGCGGTGCCTGCATTTATGCTCGTGCTTATTTTGCAGCCTATACCGGCGGAATGCGCGAAGGCGGATGGGAAAGTCGGTCATGATCTAGATTTAGCCCATTAATCTTCATCCCTGTTGTTCTGAATATACTGCTAGTGCTTACCTTGGCTAATACCATTATTCACCGTGTCAGTTGCGTGCACCGACGAACAAAATCGATAAAAGATAAAAAAGCTATAGGAACGGCGGCAGTCGTTTAATAAGTGTGCTCCATTTTTCTTGATCTCGGGACATCCACTGAATTTGCTGGAGAGGTTGGCGTGGTGTTTAAAGCCCCGAGGCACGTTATTTCATGCCGCTTGCGTTCTATGCTCCCACGAGCGGAGATTTTATTCATTTTTTTTCTTTGAGACAAATATGCAGGGAATAGTAGTTGTCAGGGAATACGAGGAAGCAATCTATCGCTTCGCACACTCCGAAAGCAGGCCAAATAAGTATACTTTTTCCGCGTGGCAGCGGCGATGTTCGAATAGGAAACAAGTGCTGATATAGTACACGAAGTGATCCGGCATCACTGTATTCGATTGAATTTAACGGCGGAGTATGACAAGACGGTAAATTGCTGCCAGTTGGCAAACGGATGGTTACGGAAATAAAGACCTTGGCCGAAGCCGAAAAAGAAAGAGCACAATATTAATAATTGCTGGGGTTTCACGCGCCAAAGCCAAAATATGATTATGAGGCAGACCGTACTATGGGACTATGAATTAATTTCGACCACCCGCGGTTCCTTAACGTGCACCTAGATCTGAGCACACGGGCGTTCTTCTGCATTTCGCGCCCATCGAAATGTGTCCGCCGTGGCCGGACAGAGAGATAAACAGATAAACAGATAAACAGAGGCCGTGGACAGAGAGATAAAGAGGTAATACTTGGTTTGGCGTAAGTTGTCGTCAATATTTTCTTTTATTGCAGTTTGTCGAAGCTTATTTGCTGTTGGTGGCATGTGTGTAGGGCGTATTCGTCAACTGGAATCCAGGTCGCGTGTTCGAGTCCCTTGCTACAATGAGGATGACGAACGAAATAAAAGCAAAAGAAAGAAGACAAAATGGGCCGGAAACACAACCATTCGGAAAGCTTTTAGTTCGTAAGTGTTCATTGCCTTTGTTAGTAAATCCTGTATTGACCATACTGTTAGCAACGACCTATACCGCCTTTGTTAAGTGAACGATCAAATAATGGGTGAAATTCTCGCTAAAATAATTCTAGCGCGAAAGGCCTATGTGAACACTGTGCCGAAATTCAGCTGATGTATATATATATATATATATATATATATATATATATATATATATGAAACAAGTGGAAATATTAAGGGCTCGTTTTTCTTTGTTATACACAATATTAATGAGAATTAACAGACAATAATGCCAAGGAAAGTATAGGGGACGTTATTAGTAGTAGACGTAATGTAAATGTGAAGAAAGAAAAGTGGACGAAAAGATAGCTTGCCGCGGGCAGGGACCGAACCTGCGACTTTCGAATAACGCGTCCGATGCTCTACCAACTGAGCTACCGCGGCGGTCATCCCCCCGTCCACTTTATGGGGTATACCCCATCTTTTCGTCCACTTTTCTTTCTTCACATTTACATTACGTTTACTACTAATAACGTCCCCTATACTTTCCTTGGCATTATTGTCTGTTAATTCTCATTAATATTGTGTATAACAAAGAAAAGCGAGCCCTTAATATTTCCACTTCTTTCCTTCATTCATAGCGAGGGCCTCGTTCTGGCAGACTTGATGCTTTCGGGTAGTATGCGAGGGATTATTGGTCAGCTGCCAGCTCGTAATAAGTTCACGTGCTACGTGACGCCAACAGGCAGAAAAAGAGTGTCCCACACTCGCCGTCATGGCTACTGGCGGCGCTGACTGACGCTCCCACGTTTAAATACACATATATACCCCATAAAGTGGACGGGGGGATGGCCGCCGCGGTAGCTCAGTTGGTAGAGCATCGGACGCGTTATTCGAAGGTCGCAGGTTCGGTCCCTGCTCGCGGCAAGCTATCTTTTCGTCCACTTTTCTTTCTTCACATTTACATTACGTTTACTACTAATAGCGTCCCCTATACTTTCCTTGGCATTATTGTCTGTTAATTCTCATTAATATATATATATATATATATATATATATATATATATATATATATATATATATATATATATAAGGGCTGTTTTTGCTGCTCTTGCATCTTGTCACGACACTGTCGCTCCTCTCCCAGGCATTGCAATATGTATATATACATCAGCAGGTCTAAAAGGGATGCATCCGTTGACAATCGTTGATCGGTGTTAGCAAGGACTGCAGTCACTCATTTGAATTCTCGCCCGACGGGCATTTTTTCAACACTGGATAGCGGGCCTTCGGTGATTCGTGAATTGGCGTGACGCGTGCGTGCGCGCTCAGGTAATTGCTAATTAATGCAGAACACATGTGTCATAAGCTACGGTGTCTAACTCCAACTGTTTTTTTGTCTTTTTTTTTGCGAGTCGATTTTTCTATGAAGACAGTCTCTGAATATTCACGAGTTTTAGTACCCCACATGCGGCGTTATACGTGCTTTGTTTTACTTTTCCGCAGAAGCTAATGCACGCTAATGATGGCAATGGCGGCTAAAATATTTCACTCCGAATAAGCCCTGCGCGTATTTGCCTCTCCCTCTTCTTCTATCGCAGAATACATAACAATTGTGAAGCATTACGAGCAGATTACACTAGAAGAGAGTAATGTAGCAGCTGTATAACGCGTCGGCCTGTCTGAACGCTAGGCGTAAAAGAACAGGAGTGGTTGTCAAAGTGGTAAACAAGCACACTCTCTATAATCAAGTGCAGATTACTTGAGGCTCAATGTTTCGCTAAGCGTATTCGGGCAATTTGAATATCGACAAACGTACGCTGCCGCATTAGCGCGAAGCCGGGGTCTGAAAGGAACTGTTGTAAACCGCATATTCTTTTTGCTGCCGACGCCAGGGCCATTATCCTATTCCAAGTTCATTTAGGCTCTCGGCGGTACGACGAAAAGCGAGTTGAGCCGAGAAGGGCCTGTCCCGCCTCACTTAGCATCTCAAATCGGGACACGTATAGTTTCATAAAGGTTAATTCCCTTTTCGCTTCGCATATGTAGCAGACACACCACAAGCGCGGTGTACTTGCAGTGCTTGCTTTTGTTGATCTGGTAATCCCGTCTCACAAGTTTTCATCGTCCAGCGTGGAAATTTATGCGCACGTGCAGATGATAGCTCGCGAAAGTGATTGCCTTATTGGTGCCTGCTCGGGGGGGTCGTCGACACAGGCGCCGCAGCGTGGGCGGAGCAGCGGATGCGCTTTGGTGGAGCCTGTTCGATGTCAACCTTGGGGCTGGTTTCTGCGCTTACGCTGGAGCCGCACTAGCAGTTTAATCCGCCTGCAGGCAAGGTCACGCGCACGCATAATAAACCAGGCACGGACCCCGTGCCCCGTTTTCTTTTCTTCTTTTTTTTTTTTCTGTGAGGAAAGCGAACGCACGCCATGGGTCCTGTTCCGGCTTGCCCAGCAGCGGCGCTTAATGTGACGAGAGCCCCGTGTCGGTTCCACATATACGGCTGCACGCTGACCACCACCTTGGCGAGGTAAGGGCTCGACAAGACGGCCCAGATTCTGCTTGGAACGCAGGGCCTTCGCTGCTCTATACGCACGGTAGTAGTTGGGCGTTTCATGGAAGTAATGAGAGGTATACAGTAAGATGGACAAGTTTGTCTGCACAAGAAATTCTTGAGTCCTCTTCGTCATTCTCTTCAGGGACCTCTGCTCCGGTCCTCCTGGTTGCATTTTGCAGTAATATATTGAGTTGTTAACAACGGGCGATAAGAGAATATGTGCCTTTGCAGCTCTGTGCGCGACGTTGGCGCAACTCAGGTTAATCTTGAGTCAACGGACATTTAGCGATACCCCTACGTCATGCACTGACGTGCGATGACGCGGAAGCACGATTCTGATATATTTTATTGGTCCATCACAATTGTTCCATCACAACCGATAATATAGCACGAACCGTCTACATGCTTAGGCCTTTCTTTATCGCATTACAGGCGCATCTGGAAGCAGTTGCTTTCATCTTTTGGGCCACAGTGGCTTTCACTTTTATCGACTCTTCAACAAAGCAAATATCCTTTTGTTTTTCAAGCTATTAGGACATCTGCTTTAATACTTCACCCCATCTCCTGTAACTGTTCTGTAAACGTAGTCTCTCTGATGAAGGCCTTGTGGCCTTCATCATGACACCTTTCTTTTAAAGGTGCAGGATGGGGAGAGGATGTAGTCTTGGGTATACTCTGATGAAGGTGCGCTGGCCGCGACGTTAGTGAATGATCTTGTTAGTTAATCGCGTCTACGTTAATTTTCAAATATTTCTTTATGTTTAGCGATGACTGTGTCCTGATATATATATATATATATATATATATATATATATATATATATATATATATATATATATATATATATATATATATATATATATATATATATATATATATATATATATATATATATATATATATATATATGAAACCGAACTCTCAACCTCGTGTTCGGTCAATCAATTCGTCGTATAAAGAGCAGTCCCGGTCGACGCAGATAGTAATTGAAAAAACAAAAACAAAAAAAACAAATCGCACTTCACCTTCACTGAACTTAATTTATTACATCTTGCGATTGTATTGCAGACGCATATATACATATAGGCGAAAAGATTGCCGTCATCCCACGCTTATAACATGTCAGACAATTTAAAAGAAGAAAGCAGTCTTCTGAACAGAGTATGAAGCAGCAACTTCAGATGTTATAGGGTTACATGGGCGCGCACGCCCGCGCGCACAAAAAAAAAAAAATGTAGAGATTGACCAAAATCGGAGAGTAAGGCAGCTTGCGCTGGCTGCCAAACAAAAGTCTCGGGAAGGCAAGGCGACAGCCACTCTTTCTAGATCATCTACCTCACGGTTGTATATATGAATCGTTGTACTGCAGGCACAAAATCCAGGTTTCTTTTCACCGCGAAAATGGACTCGAATGCGACGAGGCTGCAGAGATAATAAATGGCTCCTTTTTTCGCATAGCCTGATTGTCTTTTTTTATGTTTGTGTTTTAGCTTTCACACAAACTGTGATTTGAAAAGGAAGCTTCGTCTACGTAGCGCCAGCCTCTATTGCGCTGTCGCCGAGGGGTACTCGCTTAAGTTTTCGTGCTCGCCGCTTTGAAACACTTGTGCAAGAGCTATGCGCCGTCAAAAGAAAAACAAATCAAAAGAAAAACAAACTACGAATTGCAAAAGATTAAGCTACGTCGTCTCACTGTGGCGGCACAGATTGTAGCACTAAAGAAATTGAATCTATTAGCTCTTCAATGTCGCCACGTGCTTTCGAAACCTAAGCCAGGTGAATAATTTCGAAATTATTACTTCTTTTACTGTTTCGTGCTATGTGCCGGGGCAAATAATTAAGCGAAAGCTGTAAACGCGCACTGAAAGTTTTTGTGGTTCTTTTGTTTCTTACATGTTAGTTTTCGGACAGTTGCGTACGTGCCAGCGCTAAAGATGAACAAATACAAGCTGCTCTTGGAAAAAAAAAAGAACGCGCATTTTGGGTAAATTGCATATACTGTAGTGACGCTGCAACTCTTTTTTTTTTTTAACGAAGCGCGCAGAGTGCGCAGCATGTGAAATGTAAATTGATGGGTTTTGTGTTGTGGCCTGCAAATAGTTCGATGAAGAATCTTTATTGAGATTTTTGCGTGTGCTCTTTATTCCGGCATACCGGCGCCAACCTGTATGCCCGCTCTTTTGTATTGTATGTCCCATTCTTTTCTCTAGCAAAGGTCCGTGTGAAGATCGCGACTCTGCGTACCACCGCCGCTGTTGGTCTATATATTCGCAGAGTTTGCTTCAATATACAGAAACTTCAGAGCTGAACTCGGGGCACTTGAACCGTACGAATAATTGCCTTGCAGCGTTGCAGCGATTTGTATTAACCAACATTGACTAAAAGGCGTGTACGGGGAGGAGGAATTATTTTATGATCGCTGAAACCAAGCCGTCCTTCCTGCAATTTCTTAATATATATTTCGTAATATGTTTATATGTTTAGTAGTAATTTGTACCACGTCGTGCAACAGGACGTGGAATAAATTTTCCCCGCTGAAGTTCTGTATCGGTAGCCACCGTTACGTATACATTCACTCACTCCCTGCTTTCTTTTCATCAGCGCTTTAATTGTCTCAAATTACTTGCTGGTTTTGCCGCACGCTTAAGCACTGGGTCCCTAGTGCGTGCACATTTATTCGTAGCCCGATGCCCGGTCGAAAGCTTCTTGGGTTGTAAATAATGCGCGTCGCATTCCCAGGCAGCACCATCCTGCTTTGCGATATCGATTCCCTCTTCGACAAGCGCTCCGTAAGAAAAACCGCACCGTCCCGCGTGCCCCAAAAAGTAGACAGGTGAGGCGACCAGAATCAACAATGGGCGTATAATAGTCCACACCAGCGTTTCTTTCATAAATACTTGCATAGCGCGGAAATCCCAACACCGTCTCTCTCCGTCGGTCGAAATAGACAGGAACATGGAGGCTACAAAAAACAGTAAAATAAAAACAAATGATAGCAAATGTGCACTTGCGGAGACTCTATTCAAGGCTAATGCATAATGTATAACACACCTGGTCACGTATATGTCGTGCCAGGTATGAATATAACATCTTCAGTCTTTGCAAAGTGCACTTCGTCTAATGGGGTAGCGACAAACCCACGATGCTTGTGCGCGTACATCATCGGCGGCGCGCCAACGGCAAGGCCCTTGTGTAGAAGGTGCAGCAATGTCGGCTGCAGGAGGTGACGGGGATAAGTGTACAACATGACAACGCGACTGAATGCCCGTCTTGCGCGTCCGGAGCTCAGAATATTGCTGGAGGTAGCATCCCAGCGAGATGTTTCCTTAATGAGTCCTCTGCCTGATTGCAAATTTTGATTAATCACTGAATTTTGTAAGGTGCCGTCTGGAGCGCGTTTTACCGAATAACTTTTCAAATTGGTTCGTTATTGTACATGTTAGAACATGCTGCACAGTCCTGCATACCATGCATCCAGCAGGCGAGCTCCACTTCCGAACCTATATACTTTGCTTCCGTTATAGCGTGCGCAGGCGGCAAAGCTCCCTCGCGTTCTTTCAAGTGCCGGGGGAAACGGAGCACGTCATGTTGACGTGACGAGCCCGCCCTGCTTTTAGGGGCGAATCACCTTAGGGTCTCGGCTTGTCGGCGTGTCATGTCGTCGTCACTGTCCATCATAAACGGGTATGCGGTATAAAAATTGGGTAAATCCCACTACTCGCCACCGGTCCACTAAAAGGGAAGTAGGCAGCAGTTAGCCCAACAAATAGCCGTCGACGTATCAGGATTTAATGGCATTAATTAAGAGAAATTTGTGAAATTACGTCTCAAAATTGGTTTCAAATGCCATGTATTCTCCTGTAAAGCATACTTGGTAGCATGTTGCGGTGTGTAACACGAAGACAACTTACGGGAAAACCGCTGCTAATGGGCAATGAGAGAAAGAAGAAGAAGAAGAAGCACCTTAGGGTAAGCTGCATTCCGACGCAGTTTTCCGACGACGTTAGTGGAGCTGAAACACCCTTCCCTACATCCCCGGTTTAAGGCTTGGCACCTCTAGTGCCTCATCAAAGAAATCTATCTCAAAACAATGTGGCGAATTACCTTGTTTGTTTGTTTGTTTGTTTGTTTGTTTGTTTGTTTGTTTGTTTGTTTGTCTGTTTGTTTATCCTTCTACACCATGGAACATGTCCCCTCTGGGGGATTGGCCAAGAACTGGTTGCATAAAATTTGGAAGATAATTTGAAACATGAAGAATGATACAAAATAAATAAATAAAACGAAAAATGGAATAGTAGATAACGTATGAAACAAATACTGTATTGAGAGTGCGATTGCGCTGGTGGGCCAGACTGCCGTATTAACCTTATCACAATAACTTCGAATAGATGTTAGATTTTAACGCTTTTTTTAATTGCTTAACAAATATTTGTTGGATTCAGAATTAAAATGTTGTACGTTTCGTAGCTTGAATGAAATTACACACCGCATCAAAGGCATTCCTGTGGCAATAACCTAAGCCTGAGGCGCCGAAGCTAAGTACAATTTCTGCCGTTAAGTTTAAGCCTAACTCTGAAAGCGGAGTGATGAGGAGACGCTTTCTGATAAGTGAATATCTGCGACACGACAAAAAATAATGCTCGATATTTTCTATTTCTTCGCAGACATGACAGAGGGGCGATATCGTCAGACCAGCTCTGTGTAAGTATAAGTTTAATGGGGGACACGTCGGTCAGGTTCTTCTTCTTCCTCTTCTTCTTCTATCTCTCATTGCCCATTAGAAGCGATGTTGCTGTGGGAAACACCGACGCAAACTGCATCCTTGGCCTCTCCCCAGCTTTCATGTTAGTGGAGCTGAAACACCCTTCCCTACATGCTTTGCCCCTCCCCAGTTTTTTTTCTTCTCTTTCTCTTTTGCCTCTCGGCACACTTGTGGTGGCGGCATTGCCCATTCCGCATTGGACGAAGAACCGAAATCACTTATCACGGTTGCGCAAAGCTCCCAACCGGCCGTGGAAGTTCCAAGGAGTGCCTGAAACGTAGATATGCGTGTATGATGTCTTTCACTTCCTCTCGAAGCGTGACTCCCGTGAAAAAAATTGGCCGCGTATCTGCGTGCTTCGCTGCAAATGACGTCTAAAGACGATAGAAGAGGCGCTGCGTGAGATATGAACGCCATCTGGCAATACGTCGGGAAACGTGAATGCTGTGTTGCGGGCTGGTAGTCCCGGCGCAGCAGCAGGCAAGACCGGCGGTGACCAACGCGACCGGTGGGGACGCCAGCCAGCCCGAACACGCGGTTTGGCGCGAAGCGCCGAAGAAGGAGAAACGTCCGCACTCAACGAGTACTCTCCACACACTCTTTTATATTCACGTTGCCTGGGTAAAGCAGGAATGCCAGAGCGGCGCCCCATGGCACTCGTACAGTGCAATACTGAACTGAAACCGAAACACAACAATGAGCTCGCGCAGAGGGCACGGAGGAAGCCAAGTTTCGGCGCAGTCGCATTTTCAGCGCAGCTTAAGAAACTAGGGTCTCTAAAATTACGTATCTATGTATTTTCTATTAAAGGAACACACCACCTAATACTTACATAGTGATGTTGCGCCTCAGATATGCGTAATCTTTGCTTTTTGATCAACCATGTACACAAGTATGAACCTAGTGAGCCGTTCACGATGGCTGGCCCTTGTGCAAGTGGTTCAACTTTGGCCGAGTGGCTGAATCGAGGGACGTGCCGACAAACAGAAAGACAAACCAAAATTTCTGCGTTTAAGTTCCCCAAGAAAGACTATCGTCTTTAAAAAAAGGGCGCGCGGCGTAACCTTCACGCCGCGCGGGCATTTCGTTCTTTGCAGACACAATCGCCACCGAGTGATCTACGCTTCGCGCTTGTGTGCTTGTGATATCCAAGCCTGATTAGTGGCCCTTTAAACACATGTGTTGGGGCGTCCCCACTCTATGTGCTCGGCATTTGCGAAGGTGTAAGGCATGGAAACAAACTTCTCCCCGCCTTCTTTATCAAGAACTCGTGATTTTGAAGGAATGATCACTGCCCCTGTAGAGGTTGCATCACGCAAGGTACAGAGTCACTGATATGGCTAGCACACCACGCGTCACGTGTTTTATTCCGATAGCAATTATATGGACAGTCTCGGCGGGTTTTTTCCGTCCCCGTCGCCGCCGTCATGCACCGTATATGTATAAGTATGTACATATATATAAAAGCCCCAAAGAAAAATAATTCAGAAAAATGCTTCCGAAGCGCGGAATCGAACCAGGGACCTCTCGCTCTGCACCGCGTGGCGCTAACCACTACGCTACGAAACGCAGGTCCTCCAGGCAGCTAACGGCGAGCGTTATATACACACCCTTTACCGCTGGACGGACTCAGAGACGGCAGGCACTTATTAGCGTTCCCTCATTACCAGCGAGGTGGCGCGAGGAGCGAAACGGGCGCGGGGGGGTTGTATGTCTTGTGCTTTCCCTGCAATGTCCGCGCTGAAGTCACAGAGCGTACGAAGGTCACTTCGCTCGCTGCAGCGGCCGCGTTTGCGAAAGGAGCGCGCTGTTTAAAAAGAAATAAGTAACAACTGCTGCGACATTTAGTTAGCGCTCGTCCTGTATCCGGATCTGCGCTCGTCCATTCCGGATCTGCGCCGAGCAGATCCGGAATGCGTGGCCTGGGATTTGGAACAGAAGAGACAGCGTCGGCAAGATTCCGATTACAGGGATCGCCTACGCGTGTCCAAATGCATATGGTAAGCTTGTGCCCATCAATGTAGGCCATCCGTCCAAGCCAAATGCAATCGTGACGTGGACCTGTAGATCGGCACCATGCTTGCTGTGTGCTCTCCCGTCATTAAGGATCACTTCAGGGGTTTGCACGTCGAGCTCAAACAGACCGTTGTGCCAGCTATCGGTAGCGACGGCTGGTTTGATGCGGCCAGGGACCTTGCATACGACATTGATACGGAAACACATATAACATGTGTGAAATTGCGTAACCGAGTCCGAGAGCTAGCGTATGAGTACGTGTTCTGAGAACCTCGGTCTCTAATTGCCTGAAAAAACGTCTGAAAGCTTGCACTAAGCCACGCAAAGCTCGATACACAGCGAAGCTGATCAGCCTCATGCGCCGTTACAATGAAGTTCAGCCCTGCTACAGCCAAGTTCAAGTAACAGTTCAAGCCAAGTTAAAGCAAAAGTTCAACAACGTTACAGCCAAGTTAAAGCAAAAGTTCAATAACGTTACAGCGAAGTTCAAGCCAAGTTAAAACGTTCAACATCATTACAGCCTAGTTCAAGCCATGTTCAACCTCGCTACAGCCCAGTTAAAGCCAAGTTCAACCTCGCTATAGCCAAGTTCAAGCCAATTTCAACCTCGCTACAGTCAACATCGTTGCAGCCAAGTTCAAGTCAAGTTGAACCTCGCTACAGTCAAGTTCAAGGAGCACTGACACAAATTTTCGAAGGCGAGATAATGAGTGAAATGGATGTATGTGGAGCCATACACAACGTCTACGAAATATCAAGGGTATAGCCTAGAACATATTTAAAATCAATTTTAAAGTGCATGCCGCGCGACTGAGCGAGATGCAAGCACCTCGCGACGCCGACATCAACGCGGCGGATATGTAAACAAACCTACGTCACGAGTTTGTGTTGGCTGGTTGCTGGTTGTGCCCTCGCGCTTGTGCGCTTGTGCTACCTGCCATTTCTTCCTCCGTGCCTGCGGCTTTGCGTGTGCTGGTTGTGCTCCCTTCCGCTGTTCGCTCGTCGTGCCATTTGGCAGATGTTATGGCCCTCTCACGCTAACGGCAAGCCTACCGCAACGGCGTGGTGCCGAAGAACATTGGCCGTCGCCGCACGCGCGAGAGCTGTCCAACGTGCACGGCAAGCTTCTGCGGCGAGGCATTCGCGCCTCCGAAAAACATGGCCGCACTGCCAAAAGCGGTTGTTGTCCACTTCGAATCTATCAAGTGGCCGCCGTGCGCTCTGTAGCGTGTAAGCTCTTAACTGATGCTTCCATTTGCTTTAGATTCATGTCCTCAAGCTTCGACAGCAATGTATTCGTCCCGATTCGGCGCCGTTTTTGAGAGCCATAGTGAAATAATCGATGCTGTAGAGTTAACGAGTCGAAATGGGCGCTTCCGAATGCTCGGAGGACATAGATTACGCGTTTGTTAGTTGTTTCTAATCCTCCATAGCTGGCGCGACTTGACTGCCACCTTGGGGACACTTTATTTGGTTTTACGCGACGCCTTTTTTAATGCCGGACAGACTAAAACGCTCTATTGACTACTCGAAACGTGCCTGGCAACGACACGGACGACGTCCGCACTTCTAGCGTGAAAAACGTGGATCAAAAAGCAAGCAGCTCGAAGCGTCCCGCGTCAGACGAACTGGCGTAGCAGACGAACCGTAAGTGCGGCGCCCGCCGCACACGCTCTCGCGCGTCGCCTACGTCCCAATTTTGCGTGGTCACGTGGCCAGCTGTGTTACCCGTCCTCCGGAAGTAGTGCTCACTAGCTCGGTGCTCTGAAACCGAAACTGCGACTGGGCGCTCTAAAAACGTCTCTAAATAAATAACCATCGCGCACTCGCGCAAACGAGGTTTGCAGCCGCGAGAAGTGGATCATAAGCTATCTATTGCAACAGAAAAAACAAGGTGCAAAATTTTTGTGTCAGTGCTCCTTTCAAGCCAAGTTGAACCTCGTTACAGCCAAGTTCTGCATCGATACAGCAATAAATAAGCATGAGACCGATCAGCTTCGCTGTGTATCGAGCTCTGCGTGGCTTAGTGCAACTTTGAGCGAATTTTATTCCTTTCTTTAACTTTTGAAACCATTTCATTATTTTACTGGACAAGGTAAACCCCTTATACCACTAAGCAGCTCTGAGTTTTCTTTAGTTGATGTCTCATGGTAATCAGCTTGGCGATATTCGTGGCCGCTGAAGTGGCCTCGTAATAATTGAGTTGCCAGCCTCGCGACTGCGAAAAGACATGGGCTCAAAACCAGGCTGCCGCCGGGTACTAATCAGTTATACAAATGAGCGTAGGCAGTATCCCGGCCCAACACTCGGCTTTTTCTATGGACCCGTTTCAAAATCAAAGCAATCACAAGTAAATAGTGCAGCCGTGCACCAGTCCGGGCGACATCAGATCGGGCGAGATCAGATCGAACGAACACCAGATCGGGAAATCCGCTTGTACATATTTTACCAGTATAGGTGCTCGATGACACCTGTTTCTCAGAAAATCTTCCACGCACTCTACGAATCATCGACTCTAATCTGTACGTGCACATGCTTCGAGACATGGATCTCAGCACTCGTACTATGAGTGATATGTCTATCCAGTATTGCGCTGACGATATTCACGCGATCGAGCAGTGCTAAGGGATACCCGTTGGAAGCTTCCAGTGCTAATATATGAACGGGGGCTGACGGTCTCCCGATAATTCCACACTTCCAGTCAGATCTGACAAATCACTCTCTAAAAATCGCAGATGCTTACAAAGTAATTTGTAAATGTCTTCGAGTAGAATTCATTCATTCATTCACAAAACTTTATTAAGAGTCCTGAAGCACGGTCTTTTCAGAGTAGAAGCGCTGAGCTATATTAGTCAACATTGCGTTTCCGCGATACCTAGATGTAAGGCATCTTACCGTCATATTACCTCATCTTACCGTCGTCCTAGTGTTGCACATGTGGCAATTTCGTCGACGAACTCGATCTTTGTGCAAACGCGATTTGATGTTCATACTTACACGATGATAGCCGACCCGTATACCAGACTGCCACACATTTAGGTTTGAGTGTGTGCGTTGTTGTGCCAGAGCACCTGACCGAACGTCGAAGCAGGGATCAACCCCTGCATGCTTTGTCTGCAATCCCGGGAGAACGGCGTCTTCGTCCAGCCGGCCCCGTCAACTGACGACAGTCGTTCTTCCAAGCTGCCCAGCTATGGAAAGGCTGCTCAACATACTAAAAGGAGCCAACACCCGCGTGCGGCTTCTGGCAGCGCGTCGCAATTTAGAGAACTTGAATACGAGCCAACACCTGCGTGCGGCTTCTGGCAGCGCGTCGCAATTTGGAGAACATGAATAGGAGCCATCACCTGCGTGCGGCTTCTGGCAGCGCGTCGCAATTGAGACTTCTGGCAGCGCGCCGCAATTTGGAGAACTTGAATAGGAGCCAACACCTGCGACCGGCGGACGGTCAACAGCACAATGGACGGCTAGACGATTTAAGGCCGTGCCGGTCCGTCGAGGAGAGGAGAAGGAGAACGACTTGAACGGAGTCGAACCAGCCGACGTGGTCGGGCTGGCAGTCATGTTGCCTGAGAGCCAAAATATGTAAATAGTCTGTATATAAAATCTTTTCCTTCTTCACCTTGCCCTTACTGACTACTCCGAGCACGATACACACAGAGGGTGTTGTACACACCCGTGTTCGCACCGGCCACGCAACCCGAGTCCCAACAGCGGTTCCAGAGGAGGGATGCAACGACGCGTATTCCCAGCAGCGAGCCTGAGGGACGACATCGGAACCTAAAAGTGGCGGTAGCGATGGGCCACGCAACCTCATTCCTAACAGTGGTGGCAGCGATGGGATGCCACGACCTCGTACCCTACGCTGCGCACCCGAGGGGCCCTACTCCATAACAGCGTACGTGGCTAACCGTGAACACAAATGGCCTGCATAATATGACGCCTTAGTTGAAATTCCATTTCATGGTATCCCAATAGGCGTTTTATTACTAAGTGACTCGTGTGATCGACAATGGCGGAATTGCCGAAAAAACATGGCTGATCCCTCCGTCAAAATGGGAAGCTGCTGTTACCAGCACCGGACTCGCAGAACTATAGGCAGTCCAACGGGCCCGCGACGCAGCTGAGAGACTTGGTCTTTCTGTTCTGACGTGGGAGCGGCCCGCAACGTGCTAGGGCGTGTTCCGAGGGACGAAAATAAAGTTTATTCATCCATCCATCCCTCCGTCATAGGAATCGGTATAACACGAAAGGCAAACGTGTCTTCACAAAAGTAGTGCTTATTCTGTTTGATATATGAGAGCTTGTACAATGTCTATTCGTGTTTGGTACCCATAGCCTCGTTTGACGTGGATGCGCCCATGTTGACGCCTAGTGGCAAGTCTCCATCGCGACGACTAACGCCCATGATTATGATTAGATCGTTGTGGTAGCTGAAGTTGTGAAGATATAGTTGGATACAGCGAATCGTGAATCGCGCGTAAAGATGACATCAACAAGCTCATAATCAACACTGGTACCCGATATGCACTTCTTCAAAACGTCGTCATTTAAGGAGAGAAACGGCACGGTGTGCGCTTTCTAGTAATGGGCAACCGACGCATGTGCTCATGCATACACTACCACACTGCGCTTCAGCAACACGGGAGGCAGAGGTTCGTAGCTTGAGCTGCAAACGCGCGCGTCTCGCTGGCCTCTGTCTCGCTCCACCAAGGCACGACATTCGCCTGTCGAAACCGTGTCCTTTCTGCAGCGCGTATTGCAGCAGTTTTGTTAGTCGGTGCTCTCGCAATCGAAGCAGTCAGCGGCGGAGAAATCCCGTTGGTGCATGTGGAAGCTGCACTACTCCGATGAGCCGGCGCACGCTAACACGAAGCGAAAGGCAAAGAACGTAACTGCGTCTAGGATGCCTCGGCGACGCTAGGGCGGCCAGTGTCCCTCGCTGGTATCGAGACGCTTTAACCATGACCTCCGATATCGCGCGCACGCAATCTCGGAGTAAGCGCTAGTAAGTGTCGATCGTGACGCATTACTTCTTTTCACCTCTCACAGACGGCGGCACCACCCCGCTCCGCCCGGCCTACCTACAACGCCAACAGCGAGCGCCATGCGAGAGAGAATATGTGAAAGATATAAGGCGCGTTCATGAAGTGTCCAGCCGCTGCCAAGGTAGCTTAGTCGGTCGAGCGTCGGGCGCTTACCATCGCGGCCGCAACGTCGTGGGTATCGATTCCCAGCGGCGAATCTTTTTCTTAGTCTTTTCTTTCTCACCCGTTGGCGTCCCTTTTATCAACGTCATTCCGTAACGGAAGTACTTGGTGGACCCCGGCATAAAACATTTTCGTGTTAAAATAGCTCCAAATGAAAAGGATAGGTACTCTAAGGGTGGTTCATGCATTTTTTATCAGTATTTATTTACTCCTTCATAGAATGTGTTTCCTTATCAGCGACGGTATTTACTCTCGTAGCCAATAATACACAAACGGCAATTTCCAAAAATGAAGTAAAAACGCGCAACCTACGCAAGTTTCGTTATAGAGGTGTCGATAATTTAGCCTGGAAAAGATCACGATATATCCGCAATTTTACTATGCAGCCCCATGGTGATTGGGCATCACTGGGAAATGCCTTCGTCCTGCGGTGGGCGTAGAATAGGCTGAGAATGGTGATGATGATATATTTCGCAACGCGATAAATATTTATGTGAAACGAAATGCTCAATCTGGTTGTTATAACTGTCATATTTGAGCGGCTAAGTGACACTCCAGAAATATACGATGGTGCTTTATATCGACATTTATCGGTGCATGAAAACAGATTTACGCTTGCTCTAAAGCGCTTGTCCTAATTTTACTATTTCAGGATTAACCTTGCGAAAGAGATGACGCTCACAAGTGGAAAAAGCTGACTATATACCACATACCGCTTGATCTGCAAAAAGGGACGCCGCACCACGGGTCACGCGCTACTCAGCTCAAAGTCTTCTCACGTTCCGCAAACGTAACGCCAGAGTCGCACGAGTGCGTATACGATGCCATCCTGAGCAATCCTGAGTTGGCCAACTCAGCGGTTTACTTTGCTCTTTGCCATAAGGCAGCGTCTCGTCTGTCCGTCACGAGCGGTAAATCTAGTGGCTTGGTAAACAGTTGGCTCATAGCAGCTGATGGCACTGCATTCTTACGAGGCACGTAGTTCTCCGTAATGGACCTGGACAATTCTGGGGGCGCTTCGGTGGCTGCTGGGAAGTCGTCTGGGACATGTTCGTTGTTGAATGCGAGCGCTCCGGGATTCGAGCGCATCCCGTAAACGAGGCTTTATTACAGACGATATACTTCTCCTGCAATTTCCAGGAATCATTACAGAGAAGGATGAAACGTAGGGAACACTATGGCAGGGCCGCTTGCCAGAATTGCACTCAGGTTATCTGTACAAAAGACACGTATATCAAATAAAGTGGGCATAAAGCCAGCCATGGAATTACCGTATACCGCGCACACACCGCTGACAAATACTTATAATAAGAGTGCACGATTAAACTACTCGAAAATTACAGAGGACGTCGCGGGTTGAGAATCGTGTAAGCGTAATCGTCAGTGAGGCTATACTGAATTTGCGTGTCCAGATGCTGGGAAGAAAAGGATGCCTTTGCGAGACACGGTCGTAATTTTGGTAAATGTATCAACGACAAAATTAAAACGTTGCGACATCTCTTAAGACCGAGGAAAGTGTAGCTGCATTCAGAAAGTGCGAAGTGGCTGAACGCGATTGTCTTCGCCCTATAAAATAATATTTTATGATAAATTTTTCAAATGCACCATCGCTTTTGAGCAAAATTTGCCTGAAGACCAACGTTCAAACAGTTCATTCGCAGATGTCCTCTATTTGCAGTTACTTCGACACGATGTTCGCGCGATAAGCAAAAATAGCTCATGGATGAAAATCGTGCAAAGAATCAGGAATATTTAACAGTCAGTGGCAATATAAAAAGAAAAGTCCTCTCAACCACGGATTCCCGGAAGCAGAAAAATTTCCGCGCTCCAACGATGCAAGCCAAACTCGCGAGGTTCCTGTAATCGCTGTTTGAAAGCCATCTAGGCTGGGGCCTGAAAGGTTTTTCACTCGCTTATTCCTGTTAGCACATTTCAGTCCCGAGATTCCCCCCTCCCTCTTTCCGTTCGCGTATAATGCTTTGAGCCAGGGGGAATGTCTTAAAAAAAAAAGCCCTTCACATCTTTGAACTCCAGGCGCTGAGACTGAGATAAAGGAAAGTCTGGTCCTCGCTCTTTCATTTCGTCTTGTCTCATCAGTCTCCATCTTTTTCTTTCCTTCTTTCTCAGGACAGCTTTTTACCAACGGTGAGCTCGAAGTGGGAAGGAGCCGTCCGTAATCCTGTTACGTCTCGCAAATTAACACTGAAAGCAAAAGCGTGCTGGCTGCCGCTTCGACCTTCGCCCACGATCATTTACTGCAGGAGGGGCGGCGAAGGGGAAAGAAACAAGGTTTGCTGCTCCAAGTATAAAAGTTTACTCCCGAATACCCCCTTCCTCGGGCGCCTTCTCAGCTTCGATACAAAAGACGGAAATGTGGCCTCCTCCTCAGCTCGCCCAAAATAAAGGGACCAAAAAAGGGCGTCGTCGAGACACCGAGTTGGGCAGCCGCCAAGCGCAGCACGGGCCGGTCGTCCTCCACCCTGTAACGTATTTCTTCAGCACTCGCCCTGGCGCACCATCTTCGATTTGGGATAGTGTCCGCGAGAGCAGCCTGCTGCCATGTTCCCCCCCTCTCGCTCTTTTACCCTTTTGTCTGCCCATTGTTCTGGCTCATCTGTTCCTTTCGCTGCTGTGCCCCTGACAACTCCTTTCTGATCATATAAGGCTCTCTCGCTCCCCGGGGAAAAAGACATCTCCGCCGTGTACCTACACTCCGCTTCGCCCAAATTTACTCCGACCCATATCTCATCAGGGCAGCGCGCGCGCTCTCCTTTCGCGGCCATCTTTGCTCTCAGGTCTTGAAATATCGTCGCCGCCGTGCGGGCGCTTATGAGTGCCGAGCGTCTGGCGTGCTGAAAAGCGGTTGTTCTGATTGACTGGACAGTGCACGAACGCGCCGCGCGCCCCAGATACTTTCGACCGCTGCGACTATTGTTTCGCGCTCATCGATGACCGGAGCGCTTTTCATTTCCCAGGAAGTGCGCGTTGGGTGGGCATGCTGCGCCCGCGACAACGGCCATTACTGCTAATCGGAGATTGGGAAACGAGGTAAGCGCGAATGGCTCGAGATTTCTGTTCAGTTTTCTCCTGCGGCAGCCGATGTTACGGAACAGCCGCCCCACTCCTGTTGTAGAGTGTGCTCTGAAGCTGTAGATGCTCCGTCACGGATAGCCCAAGACTTATTCCGGATGAGTGGGGCGAGTTTACGCAAAGTGCCCCGTGGAACCTGAGCAACAGCGTGTTGCGCAGCGAAATGGAGCGCGCTGAGGCATCTGAGCCGACTGCGTGCCAGACATTTTGAAACAGTGTTTCGAAAGAAGAAAAATGGGATTCGACTTTTTATCTTAGTTTTTTGCTTTCGCAATATTGATCGCTCCGCGAGTTGTCTAGACCGGAGAATACTGTATGTCTCATGGAAGCATACGGGAGCAATCCGGTCTCAAACTGAAGAAAACGAAAGCCCGAGGCAAAGGACAGACATTTTACATTCATTGACGACAAATCCTGCATTGTCTTCTCATTGCTTTAACCTTGTGACTGTGGCGTGGAATTCTCGGCGTTTAAACAAAAATACCCAGGGACATCTCATGGAAATTCCGTATACTTAAGCGAATATAAGGTGATTTAGGTCAGAGCTCTTGCGCTTCGCCTCGCTAAGCCGTTATGCTGGAACCTATTGCGGATAGGTATAATGGTGACATTATACATATATCCATTCAAACCGTCCTTTTGCACACAGCGTTTCGACAGCGAAGATGTTTAGCAAATTGTTCCTTGTGAGTCGATCGCAGCAAACTATCATAATCTAGGGTGTGCCCCTGTGCGGCTACCTGAGAACGAGTATGGAAAGAAAGAAAGAAAGAAAGAAAGAAAGAAAGAAAGAAAGAAAGAAACAGAGAGACGGAAAGAAAGATATAAAAAAATTCTTCACGAGGCGGGGTACGAACCCGCGTACCCTCAATCCGAACGCGAGCGTCCTAACCACACGGCTATCAAGGCACGCGAGCAGAGCATAGCATATAGCCTTGTATAGTATAGTGTAGCAAGGGGATGGGAAAGGGAAGTGAGCGTGAGGAGGAAAGATGTGATGGTGAGGAGGAGGGAAATGAGGTGGGGAGAAAGTAAAGCGTAGCACAGAAAGAATGAGAAAGATAGAAATAGAGAGAAAGAAATGCGGAAAAAAAGGAGAGACAGAGAGAACATAAAAGAGAAAGGAAGTAGAAAGCCAAAAAAAGATAGAAAGAGGAAGCAAGCATCGCGCCGTCTGCGACCAGATACCGCACCACCTGGCCAAGCCGCGCATGCGCAGTAGCTAAGCCACGCCCACCGACGGAGACATCGCGTGCAACCTCCGCTGTGCTGTGTAGAGCATAGCCTGGCTGCGTACTCCCGAAGACGACGCCGCGCATCTCGAAGCTAGACGTGTCGGTCGACGGGAAGTACGTCTCGCAAAGCTTCGCTGTGCCAAGCTTTGCGAGACGTAGTGCAAACTGCCCGCAGTTTTTTTTTTTTTTTTCGTTTTCGTGCATAGTGTGGACCGTTTAACAACCTTCAAAACTAATTTATTTATTAATACATAACCTTTACATTGCCCCTGATGATGCTAAAACATGGGTCTCTGAGTCAATTAACTGATTGAAAAATGTTGAAGAAAAGATGCGAACATGGACACAGCGCTTACCCTGATTCTAAACTTCGTGTGACATGCGCGTCGCATTCCCAGTTTTTTCAAATAGATCGCTTTCTGTCGACAATATGTCAACAGATATTGCTGGTTAACAAGAATTCAGCATAAGAGCATATGCACGCGCTTTTTATCGCTACCAACACAAGTACGCAAGGGTGGAAGAAAGAAAGTAGCATGACTGGATGGGACTTTCCCGAACGTGTTAGGTCACAGTTTCCGACAGGGATATTTCCTTTCTTGATCCGCGCAACAAACCCTCCTGCGGTCGTACAGCGGGTCACGGGGATATACCTTTCGCGATGCTCCACGTGCCCTAAGGCACATTCGCATCACCTGCGGACCTGCGGGTCCGCCGAAAGGTGCATCCGGTCGACCCCCCCCTCCCCCCTCTCTTTTCCCGTTTCGACATCTAAATTACCGGCGCAAGCCCCGGATGTCGTTTCGATTTCCTGCACGTCCCCGCAGCTCTGCACGGCAAAATCACTCTCGAGGCGACGTGAGTGCTGCGTCCATATATGCCGTAGTGCCCCTCTCCCGGGCCACAGCATCCTCCCATCGCACCACTGTGCAAGCTCTGGCGAGATGGCCGTCCCGCAATGGCGGCAGGTGGGGAAAGCCGTGAGGTCCTCGTCTGCCTTCTGGATGCTCCGCGATAAGGACAGACGAACACGCAGCCACGCGTGCTGCGTCCATGCACGGATGCAGCGTGCCCCCAAGAGCCGAGCCACTCGCGTGTGTAACCATCTCGCCGCATTTTCTGCGTCGCATTATGCGCGCAGCCGCAAGTTTTCCGCGCATCATTTCTCTTGGACTTGCTCCTCGCGGTTTGAGAATATTGTCGTCGTAGCATCCACGTGTGGTCGTTTTGTTTCTTCTTTTATTTCTCTCGTTCTTATACTGTTTTCAATAGAGCGGCCGATACTGCTCCTAGCTATCATGACGTGCACTACGAGGCTTCCTGGTAAAAGGCTGGAAAGTTTTTATGTTGTATCTTTCGGTATCTTTCGCTGGGCCTACCTGAATATAAATTGACACTAGAGTTCATGAAAAAGTGAGAATTTATATATATATTAAAAATTTTTTTTTCACATTTTGTTGTCACATTTACGTTACCACGGCGACGAAGAGGGGTACCACTCACTCATGGACTGAACCAAGCACATACTATTACATCGTAATTCCGTTTACCTGGCTCCATTTACTCGGCAAGGTGTTACGTCTACTTACATCACAAATCGTTAATCACAAAACAAACAGCCTTTTAACGCTCTTTTAAACTCACCGTTATACGTGATAAATATTCACTGCTCCGCACCACGTGTTAATTGTAAGTGTCTCAACTGGGCATCCACTTGAAACATATATGCATTGCTTGTGTGCCTGTGACATCTCCTGACTTCGTTCGAGCTGCAACTTTTTACCCGAGATTTCCACAGTTGTACCACTTCATTTTACACTGTTCTGCTTACGTATAACCGAGGGCGTATAATTTCCTATTGATTTTTATTACTTTTTCGCTGACATTCCTTAACAACTAAGAGTGAAAGGATACGCGTCGCTTGCGAAAGGGTAAAATAATTCTTCTATTTTCTAAGTGTTATAACCTTAATAAAAGATACGCAGTTGCTCCAAAATGTAAAACCAAAGTATCGAATTTCAAATCCTATAGAAGTAAAATAAATAAAGAAAGTAAACCAAACGAGAAAGATTCACGGTAAAGTGCGCTGTTTGTTAATTGCACAAACGAATGTTTTTAACGATCCACGCGATATAGTATAATTAAATACACTGAAACGACTAACATGCAGCGAGAATGCACTCTATAGCATGCGCAAACTTGTGGTGCGGGCAGCCTTTCTATCCCCTGTCAAGAGCGCATCACAGCGAGTGCATTACAACGCATATGAGCATGCCAAGAAACACATGGCGCACGCACACGCTACTATAGACGCCGGAGCTCACGGCTGTAAGAAGACACGCAATAATTGGGTTTTCCGCGCCACACAAAGCAACCTCTTTAAAAACAATGGCTGCACTTTTCTTTAGAGCAACACAAGCGACGACAACCTTCTCAGATCGATCTCGAAAACATCGCTCCAGGCCAGCCTCTGGCATTGCCATTACCTCAACGTCCTGGTCACTATACTCATGGCGCTGTTTTGGGTGTCACCTTCCGGCGTTCGCTTCAGCGTACGATATACCCGCCGAGCTCTTGAATGGTGCCTGCGTCCGGCCCCGCTGTGCTCATTTAGCTGCCATCGCTTGACCCTCTGCGATAACCCTTCATTGGCTTTTTTTTTACCCTTCCGATGAGTTTCGTGGCATAACTTCGGACGCGCGGAGCACGGTTTTCTCGCATTATGCAAATTAAACGCCATTTCACATTAGCTGATGGGGAGACCGCGAGAAGACGCGCGAAATTGTGGCCGATGAAAGTTGCACCAATAAGCCAGACGAAGTGTGACACGTAATACAGTTTTTGTGCTTGTAGCGCATCCAGAGACTCGACGAAAAAGAAAAACACCCAAGAAAGCAACAAAGGGCTTCAGCATCCCCGCGGGTTAAGCCCTTCAGCCAACAGCCTCATCACCTACTGCTCAGAGAGAACGCCCTTTCCGAAACGTTGATAAAGATCCAGCTTCCTTCTCTCTCTCTCTTACCCCATACATATACGCACACTTTTCGATTGCTCCTTTGGACATGCAGTCCCGCTCCGGTAAGCAATAAGATTGCGTTGGGCACACAACCCGGACAGTGATTAGGCACGGATTATTTTCGTTCGATTGTTTCGCGCGCAGAAGGCAGTAACATGCACGAAAACTCACGTTTGTTTCTTTTACATTTTGTTCGGGGGAGGGGGGGCGACCTAGAACTCCAAGCTGTACTACAAGGTCCGCAGTCTCATATTACCGGGAAAAGCAAACACCTCAGTAACCTAATCGAAGATTAACCACCCGTCCCCGCCAGATTATATTGCCAAATTGCGACGTATATTACAACCGCTAGCGCTGTGCGCGCTGCTTCGCTTTTTGTCTTCTTCCTGTTTTCGCGCATACCCCGCCTGATACCCGGTCGATCATCATTAGCGCTTACGTATCGCTGTTCCCGATGTCGTCGTCACTGGCACGAACCAGCGGAAGCTCGAAGAGCTTTAGCGGGGCAAAGATTTCGCAGTGTGTATTGAAAGGCTGCACTGATTTAAAAGCGCGATTAGGTTAATGAGGAATCGTCGTTTGTCTGTTTGTTAAGAGGTGGGCCCTTATTAACGCGTCAGAGACAACAAACGAAAGCCCCGAGTGTGCAGGTTCAGTGTTCTCTGTGACGGCGAGAAAACGAGCTCTTCATCACAGGCCGGGCGCCATCAGCGGTGTGCCGGCTGCTGGGCCTGTCTTAATCAAGGCGTATAACAAAAGCGGGCCCACGTATTAAAGCTCGAGCGAGGCGTGCCCGAAAGACCCGCCGCCATATATTGTGTTGCGAGGCACTTGCCCGGCGACTGCTTGTACACATCGTATAGCACAACAAATATGCCATGGCTGTTTGATGTGTGCTAAGTGTTTGCATTTACCTGAGCAGGCAGACAGAGAGACATGTGATGGTTATATTAAGCGACCAGGTTGGGTTGCAACAGATGTTGTCTGGTTATAAAGAGTTTGCGATCGATCTAGGATATTCAGGAGTTTCTTTTTGCCATTTACTTTTTTGATATAGTGCTCATCCTGCATATACTCACGCACTTTGCTGCATTCTCTCACACAAAGGTGAAGCAAAGGCAGCGTACATTTCTGCTTCTTCTATATAAGCAGGCATCCCAAGCGAATGCCCAAAGACATCTCAGGCGTACGGGGCCTGCTTATATGCGATTACCGTAAAAATAAGGCAATACCAGAAGGCAGGATGAACCGTTCTCACTCGAATGGGAATTTATTGTGAGCGCGAGCGGGCAGAAGCAAAGCAGATTCCCGAGTGCGCTTGCGCACTCGAGACTGAAGATAGACAAATCTACGCATTATCGTGCGCTAATTTCGTATTATATTTAACGAACATTATATTTAATGGGACCAGCATACTTCAACATGTCCTCATAGTCGAGAACACGTTTACAAATCACTCCTAAATTCAAATAATTTTTGTCGTAGGCTCACATGATACACAAATAGAGTTGAAGTGGCCCTGCGGGAACTTTCTACACAGAAGTGAACGACAGCGCTAACACATTAATAATGTATTAATTCATGCGCAAAAGCTGCTGCATCGCAGGCTGTTAGGCTGAGTCTTCATCCGGTTGTTTTTATGCAGAAACGGGGGTGGGTGGGGGTGGGAGTGGTACGTCACCTTTATTTCGAGATATATTTCCTTCAGTCCCATATGCCTCCTCACCGCAGCTATATAAGGACTATATATTCACGGTATGGGAAACAATAGAATAAAAAAAACTACGCAGTATACCATGGAGGCGTGCGCAACACGGGATACATCGCCAAGAGCAACTGACAGCTGGCTGAGGTATGCCCATATGCCCGAAATAGTAAGGCAGCATTTATTATTATTTTTTTTTTCGCAACGTGCACGAAGAAATTCTCTCGTTGGAGATGGAAGCGCAAAGTGCAGCACAAGCCGAGTCCCCGGCAAGCAAGCACCGCGGCAGAAGCAACTTCGCGGGCCCTCTGATCTTTTCAGATCCTTTTTGCACATAAAGAGCTTTATCCCAGCGAGTTTGGCAGTGGGCTATACAGAGACGGGGACCGAAAGTGTGCGCCACGTTTCCTTTGCTTTTCGAGAGCTTATAGAGATATCCATTGTGACGCTTTTCGTACAATTGAGGTGCTCCGAGAAAAAAAAAAAGGAAAGAAAGATCTTTCACGTGTTTTTACGTTTCTTTTTTCTTTTTCGTGAAAGAGGCGCTTTCATCGGCTGATGGTGGAGCGCCCGGGCGGAAAAAAATAGAAATCAGCTCAGTCAAAGGGGTTCTTCAGTCGGCTAAAGGAGTACGCCGTTCTTATTTACGAGGAATTAAGCAGACGGCGACGAAAAATGCCGAGAGAAAGTGCAGAGCAGTGGACCTGCCACCATTCCACTCCTGTCGGTGTCTCTCTTTTTCTGCACTCCTTTCAACATTCATGCGATGAGGTGTTACAGCCTTAATTTATTTCATTCTTTTTATCGCGCTTACACCGCTTTCCGCATGCCTACTTTTCTTGTTCCGTCTGCATTTGTGTGAGCAATTTACAGAACACTTTACTGAACTGTTCTTTTTTGTTTTTTTTTAACTTGACGGGCTTTCATCATGCCATGAATTCCTTTTACAGTTTATCTTCTCCTTAATATATAGTGGGGTGTCGCTGCCCATCATTCGGTTCCTCGCATTCCATGCCTATTGTGACCTTCCCTTCGACTCCCCCAAGCGCGTTTATTTTGCGAAATGTGCCAGGAGTGACAAATCGATGGCAACTCGTTGTCCCGTTGCATCGCGTCTCTTCATGGTTCATCGGCAAGAGTGAAACAGAAGAAAAAGAACTATCTGTAAAGAGGATAGAAAGAATGACATTATTGTCATGCCGCTACGGTGAGTATATGGTGGCTGAGTGGAAAACGTCGCATATGTGCCCCTCCGAACTCTTGCTGCGGTGGCGATATACGGCCGCTACCTTGTTCCTCGGAGGAGGCGAAGCCGCCGCCGCCGCACAAGGACAACAAAACGTCTCTTCCACAGTCAAATGCGCTCTGCGTACGCAAACAGGAAAAAGCAAAAGAAACGAGAAGAGACAGAAAGTTAACCGCCTGCGGTTCTGCTTCCCTCCTTCGGCAGTTCATTCGGCGGACCTCCCCTTAATCTGTTTTTCTCTTATTTCTCCCTCCGTCCCCCTATCGTTTTTTCCCTTTAAGGCAACCGTCGAATTTCCCTGGAGTTCTGGCATTGATTGGCTCGAGGTCGGGTTCCTCGAAGTGAGCGCGCCCGACACGAGTGACACTGCCGCGGAAGAAGCCGGCCACCAAGAAGTGCCTCACCTCCAACGCACGCACGCACGCACTCAAGCCGGAAAAGAAAGAGGAGCCGAAACCGTCGTGGGGCGGCGGGCGTTCGCTCGCGCAAGTGATATGTGCGGTGGATCGATGCCGGCCTGGAAAACTCGCCGACCCCCTCACCAGGTTGGCCTTGCATGTTATAGACGCCAACCATGCGGCAACATGGCGCGGGGACATCACTCTAGACCACTCGTGGGGCTTCTGGCAGAATAAATAAGCAGGCCTAAGTGTGCCCTTACACACGCAGGCAGGCTCGCACGCGTACGCACAAACTGCCCGGACCATCTCCAAACACGAAACGACGTTGCGATCACGCGACGGGGACGAGCCACATATGACATTTCGCGGCCAAAAGGAAAAAGAGATGGACGGAACAGGCGGCCCATCGCGCCGCCTTTTTATGACAACGTTCGCTTTTTCTCCCGTTTATTTTTACGCTACTACTGTTTGTAAGTTACGCGTGGCTAGTAAATTCGGCGCGGGGGAATCAGAAAATAAAGAAAATTGAAGCGACCATGAAGAGAACACGCCCGGAAGTGATGCATCACGTATTACTGCGGAAACTGACATAGCACGGGACTCATTTTAGCAGCCCTTTCGAAGAACAGGCGCTTCGTGCTTTATGGCTCACTTTCGGCGTCTTCTTTATTTTGTGGCGCGCTTAACGATACCGTTCGCCGGTTACACGAGTTACTGACCCTTCGGCCACGTCATACTGCCCGGAAGTGCGATCGGAGGCAATTTAATAAGGCTTTCAATCACTTTTAGCCGTCGTATCTGGTGACCTGCGCCGGTCTCAAGCAGCGCGTTGGCGCATCCCTTCGTAATTTCCTGGCAGTGAAACGGCCAACAGGTAAACGCTTGACAGGATCTATACCTCCGGAGCTATGGTGGAGCCGAAGCGGACGTTTTCCGGCATGTGTGTGAATGTCATGGCGATGATAGATGCAGATCATAACGACAATATACGACATATATTTTGGCCAAACAGAGCGAATGTAGGCTTCTCTCTTTCGCCATAATATACCAACTAACCCAACTAACAACTCTTGTGCACGACATATATATTGTTTTACAAATACTCTTGCTGATGCATGAACTTGTTCGTATTACTTTTATTTCAATGTGCGCCAAGACCACGCTTTACCGAAGGTAGACATGAATGTTCGAAGTCAATCTTGTTAACCTTTCAAAATATTTTCCCGTGAAGACTTATCTGCCCACACGAATCTTGGCATAACCTTAAAATGTCGCTGGTGACATGATTCTGCCATTTGCTCGAAAACTTTAACTAAATTATTGCAGGTGTAATTTGGTCGCTCCTTCGGTTCTTATAATTTTGTTCATCCATATTCCAACGATATTTTGTCAACATGTAACGAAAAATGACTAAGTAACTTTATGACCAAAGAGGAAAAAAAAAAAACAAGCACGTCTCCCCGTGAACAGCCGGCAGCACAAGGAAAGCAAAAGTGAAACACCTCGTTGAAGACGATGGTGTGGGCGGGATATTGTCCTTCTGTTCGAGTTTATCGATCTTGTGACTGACCCGTCTTACAGCCACTGATTCCTGAAGGGTTCCTCTCGTCATCTCTCGGAAAGTACAAGCGGCTTTTCGCGAGGCTCCTTCTCCCTCCATATTAATTTGGCTGCCGAAGCCGGGCATCGAAACTTCGCTTTTGTTTTTACCTCGTCTAGAGTCCAAGGACGCATCGGTGCCACAGGCCCGTAACTGCGTGAGAAAACATAGAGCAGGTACTTAATGTTCTGGGCCCGTATTTGGTAAAAGCTTTCACGCAAAATTTTTCGCAAGAGAGAATTCCAGTAAAAGCTGACGCTGCACATAGACATATCATTAGAGAGAAGGCGTGAACTCAATGGCATCGAATCCTTTGGGCTGCACATCACAAACAAACAAACAAACAAACAAACAAACAAACAAACAAACAAACAAACAAACAAACACACAAACAAACAAACAAACAAACAAACAAACAAACAAACAAACAAACAAAGGAAAAACAAAATAAATAAACGAATGAATTTATGCATGAGTGTGACAGACTGAAGGGTAAATGATGAGCTGCAGAGGTGCACACACACGAATGATCGCAAATAACACGAAATGTACATTGATAGTTCAGTATGCCATCAATGCATCAATGTACATTGATGCCATACTACCATCAGAAGTGCTTCAACTAGCCCTAGTTGAAGCACTTCTGAATGTGACAGGTTCGAGCAGGGAAAACGGAGTAGAGCTAGGAGGTAGGCTGGGCAATGGAAATTGAAACGAATGCCTATTCAAGTAAGCAAGGTGGCTATAACAGCTATGTGACCGTTACGAAATGTAAAGGAATCTTCCACGTGCTTTATTGTCAAGTTGTGTTATAAAATAAAAACACAAGGTTGCCTTCAAAAACCTTTTCTTCGTGAATGTCTGTATATTTTGAACTTGTGCCACTCGCGCTGAAAACATTTTTATCATGATAAAATCCGCGGGGAAACTGACAGCAGCAGCCGGTCGTGAGGCAGAACGTGTGACATTCGTCTGCATGTTTCTGCATGCGTTTCGTCCCTTTCTGAAAGTTTGGCTCCCCTGTGTCGTCAACATCCCTTTTGTCATCTCTAGAACGCGTAACACAGGTGCAGATCTTGCCTGAAGCTTCGGAGCCACATTGCACGTGACTATAGAGCTGCGGCTGAGGTCCTCACTCAGGCGCGGTGTATACAGAACACTCAGTGTTCCAACAATTGAACACTGATTTTACCAGTGCAAAAAGACGGAACACTTAGGGATCGAGACACAGACACAGCGCTGAACTCACAACTGAATATTTTACATTGAACGCAAGCCCTTTTTATGGCGCGCATCGAAACGACGGAAAAGATTATTAGATGAAATGAAGCGATGAAAAAGCCTCGTGACAACAGGTTGCCGAGGAGGACGTTCAAGCAATGGTGACAGCGCAGTAAAAAATTTTAAAACATCAAGCACGCCCCCGATATACAAAACTAAGTAAAATACTGGCTTTGCTGCGTGTTTCGCAGCAATACTGCGTGTTTCGATGCAAATGTCGTCGAAAGACGATAGTCTTCTGCCACTTATGTTTTGCGTTGCCTCAGAAAGCGCCTCCTCTATGTTGAATCGGCCACATCTGGCGGCCATTGATAAAATAGAGGAGGCACAGCGTGAGATATGGACGCCATCTGGCAGTGGCGTCGGGAAACATGAGCTTGTGCAGAACCCAGGGCCACTGCCAGGTGGCAGCACCATATCGTCGGCAGAGGGCTTTCTCGTGCATAGCGTCGCATTTTCAGCGCAGCCTAAGAAACACTAGGGTCTTTAGAATTGCGTATCTATTTTCTGGTAAAGGAACACACCACCTAATACTTATGTATTGATGTTGCGCCTCAGATATGCGTAATATTTGCTTTTTGGTCGACAATGTTCACAAGCATGAACGCAGCTACCAGTTCAAGATGGCTGGGCGTTCAGCAAGTGCTTAAATTTTGGCCTAGTGGCTGAATCGTGTGACAGACAGACAGACAGACAGACCAAAATTTCTGCGTTGAAGTATTCCAAGAAAGACAATCGTCTTTAAAGATATATAATTAAACTTAAAACCGATTGACAACCACGATAAAACCAAACAAGCCGTGGCAGTTACACGAGACAAGGATAAAATGCGTGGTAAAAAGAGATATTGAGAAGGCATGCGCTGTAGCTAGTGTAGTAAACATGAGCTAACTCATAAACATGAAACAACTCGCCCAAGCAGCAGTTTTAGCTAATTGAACACTGACTGAACACCCGGAAAGAAAACCGAATGCTCCTTATGGTACGAATGCTAGAGCTTTTTCTTATTTTAAGGAATGCAATACCCAGTTTGGGACAAATGTCATCACAGTGCGATTAAAGGATCGCGAAATCAAAGTTTCCGCTATTGCGCGCAGTGCATGATAGTGTGCTCCCGCTTTCTCCTCCAGCATTTCGTTCGAATTCGTCTCGTTCGAAAAAAAAATTAACACGCCAAGTTCGAGCGCATCGTCAAGTAATGCACAGTAATGCGCCTGGCCATTCTTGCCCGATGAGGCACTGTAGTAGGTTAGCGTTCTTTTTGAGACGAAGCACAATGATGAAGCCTCTGCGACCATCACTCTCACGCAGTACAGCGGACGTAAGGGCCACGAAGCCACCCCCAACTCTTCCCTTCCTCTCGTCCTCGTTTTTTCTTGCCTTAGATGCCTCATCAAGCGCGAAAATTGACCGTCTGCGTCGGCGTCCCGCGGCGTCGGGGAAAACATGGGTGATGGAAAAAAAATCATCACGTGATGACGTCACCATATGACGACACAGAACGCTGACATTTGCGACGTCACTGTGACGTCACGTGACATAACGTCACATGATGACGTCAGCACATGACATCGTGGCTTGGTCAAAGGTGGGCCGATCACGGAGGCCGCGCAAAACCAGGCGAGTTGCTTCCGATCCTGCAGGCTATACAAAACCTACGTTAGGTGCAGAAAGCTTTCGGAGGGTCGCAGGGCAGGATCAATACATCGACTGAGAAGAAGAAGATGAATTTGGCCTTCGAGTCGTCTTAGGTGAATGCATAGGGGACCCAGTGAGTTTTTTATCGATAAGTTGCTATTCATTTCATTTTGAAGTATGAAAACTTGGAAGGTTATGCCTGTCCTGTCGGGGTCCCTGTAGCAAAAGGATTTGAGACAAATTGAGACGCCTCACGGGCTCATAGATGCCCTAAATTTTCCTAATGATCGTGCTTCATAAAATAATTGCCCCAATGCACACCACCATTTTTGCACTCCGCTCACGTCAGGACTGAGCCTCTACGGGAGTATATCTCATCCGCGACGTCGCACGCAATACCACTTGCGATGTTACATTAAAGAAATGGGACCAAACTCCCCCCCGCATATCATACGATCCGTCAAGGCCAAAGAAATAAGACTTGACTTTCACATCAACAACTTCTACGCAGTTTATTTGACCGTGGTAAAACAAACACAATGTTTTTCCACCACGCCGTGAAGGAAATTAACGAATGCCGTTCAAGCGTTCTCTGCTTGTTTTCGCTTGTTCTAAACGTATGTGTGCACAGTGAACAACGCAGTCGGGGCCGTTTCGACGCGGGTTCTTTGTTCGAAGTTTGCCATGCAGTATGAAGGCCCTGCGTTTTCCCATGTAACGCTAAAACGAGTATAGGAGAGACAAATGGGAAAAAAAAAGTCAGCGCTTCTGATCAACACCTGAATTCGTTAGGCGCGCCACGTCCCTTTCGCGCACCCAGACAATGAATAAAGGTGACGATGAAAAAGAAAAGAAAATGAAGAAGGAAAGCTTTTGAAATTCAGTTATACTGCAACAGTCAGACGCGGATTGACTTCTTTCTTTCTTTCTTTCTTTCTTTCTTTCTTTCTTTCTTTCTTTCTTTCTTTCTTTCTTTCTTTCTTTCTTTCTTTCTTTCTTTCTTTGTGGCACGGTATTCGGTAGCTTCCGTGTTCGACCTGCTGCGACGGATTTCGTGGCTCGGCTCTATTCCCATCGCACGTCGAGCACACACACTCGGAGTTTCTCGCTTGGCGGCGCCCTCTATACTGCCACGCGTCCATATCAAACGCGCCAGCTGGCAGCGGGTGAGCTTACCATTCAACTGATGTAGAGGCCGCGATATTCTTACCAATTCCTGCCGAGGGCGCTGGGATTGACCCCACAGAAACACATATGCCGCCGCCGTCTGAGCTTCCGGCCATTCCGCTCCCAACGCTCCCCCACCTTGAGATACGCATTCTTTTTTTTTCTTCTTCTTCTTCTCGAGATACAACTGAGAAGAAGGCATCGATCGCCGCCATTGATCTTTGAAAAATAAACAGGAAGCATTCATGACATCAACGCGGAAAGACAGAGCTCCGTCTTTGCGCCCTCTGTCCGTGATTTTTCTTCTGTGTCGTGTCTGTCGCGGCGTGCGTGCGCGCTTGGGTGCGCTTTGCGCGCATTTGCGTGCGTTGGTGAGCGGCTGATGCTTTATTTTGCAGGCTCCCGTGGCTCTTTTTCTTTTTTCGACGTGCCTGTGGAAGCCGGGAATTTTTGTTGCGCTCCGCGCTGACTGAGAGCCTTCGTTGACGTTATCTACCGACAGCTTCTGGGTCTCCTTTAATGCCATATACCCACGACAAACGAGGTAAAGCAGGGGAAGCCGATAAAGCCCAGCCGTAATGGAAAGAAAGCAGCGGCAAGACATTGGAACTGATGAGAAGTTTACGGTGCGAAATGCCCATTTGTACACGAAGAGCTGAAAAACGGCAGAGTTTAAGTTTGTATACGCTAAAATAAAAAATAGATATAAACGTGTTTGGCGAGTGACGCGGAGCAGATAAAGATATGACAGAGAGGGAGGTGCAATGAGCGTTTATCTTGCATTGGTGCTTCAAAATGATGAGGTGTTCCCGCGAACATTTCACTTGCTTACTGTTCTCCCGTCTGCTCCGAGTGATCGATTTTCTTCAAGCGCGGTGCCAGACACACGTAGTCAAGAAATAATTTTCTGTATTTCCGCCTTCTTTTTCCTCCCTTATACAGCTAAAGCTGAAACCTAGAAGCAAGCTTTTTTTTTCTTAAGCGCAATAATTATAAATAAGAATAGAAATGTCTAATCACACAAAATCACGCATAAAGCTAATATCTAGTATATCTGTTATAAGCATACCAGTGCCCTCGCAGGGACTGCAGGGAGAGTGATTACATTCGCAAATCTTAAATTATGTTGAAGCGAGCACCCCTTCGTGCACTCGCTTCCATTCGCTCAGGATTCAGTTTCCCAATCGGGTAAAACTTGATCTGGATAAAACGTGCTCGACTCACTCTCTGCAAGAAGTCATACATGTAGCAGGTTGTTGGCGGAGAGTCGTGAAACTGACTGGAAAAGTTAGGTCTGACCTCGCTCACCGCGTTTGCAGGGATGCGACAGTATCGTATCGCATTTTCTAATGCAGATAGGTAATTCGAAGCTATGCTTTAGAAGTCCAACGCGGTGCTCCACTTGCCTCAGTTACGTAAACATGGCTGTAGTATATAACTAATTGTTGAGACACCACCGGCCGCAGAGAACATCTGTTGGTCGTTCGGTCCTGAACATTGACTCTTTTTGCGTTCTAGACCTTAGAATTGCGGTTTCTGACTCGTGCCAGCAGAAATCACACGACACACTATACCCAAAAAGACCTTGTCTTATCTTCAACGTCCCTGTCTTTCTTTGTCGCGTAATTGTCTGTAAGTTGTCATAGAAGCTTTCGATCAACGTACGGGTGAACTTGATATCTGCTATGGAAAAAGGCTGTGCAGGCACCTGATAACTTTGAATTCGATATGCCAACTAAATAGTCGTTCACTAAACATATTCTGCTAAACGGCCTGAAAATTTTCCATAAGAAACTAGTGATTTATATTACGCAGGAAATATGTCCCGTACACCTGTGATTTAAGAACTCGAATGCATGTGCAGTTTCGTGCATGTCTGCACAGTATCACCTTTCTAAATAATTAACTAATTAGTAATTAGAGTTTTGCACACATTACATGACACGCCGTATGTTGAAACCTTATAAGAAATACTTGCGCTACTCAGGAAAAAAAACATGTTCTTCTCTACACATATACGAGAAGTATTCGTGAGATGTCATGTGAGACGACTGTGCAACGTGGTGCGCGCGTAAATTCTTGTTTTTTTTATTTCCGGGTATTATGCGGTTGTTTTTCGGTATTCAGTGTTAACACCACTTCTATTAATCTCTTTTTCAACTTAGAGCGCCGTTTAACTTTTCTTTAATTGCTTTTTTGCGAGGGGAGGCCAACTCCTCTGACCTGCTGTTCGTAATTTTTCCCTGACACCTATATAGTGCTGGTCAAAACGAATTAATAAGATCAAATGAATGAATGAATGAATGAATGAATGAATGAATGAATGAATGAATGAATGAATGAATGAATGAATGAATGAATGAATGAACGAGCGTCAGGTCTCACAATTGCTCTGCATAGAATCACAAAAGCTGGTAACTGTTCGCTGCATTGTTGCGTTAGCTTTTATTCACAATCATAAAAAAAAACAAGAATTTCCCAACCACGTCTACCTGCTCAAATTTCCTAATATCCTTTTTATACTCCCTGCTATCGCGCTCGAAGGACCTTTGAATACGACGGCGCTGCGCCCTTTCTTTTGCTCCGTTCATGCGTAGGCGGCGCGGGTGGTTCCCGTTCCGCCTATTTAATCTCCGCCTTTCATGAGGCGCGTTTTAGGAGCGCGCTGTACCCCATTCTAGCGTAATATTAAAAAAAACATACGTATATAAATAAAAAAAAGAGACGAAAAGTGGCTGACGCAGATAGGTCAGAAGGAGCCTACGAGGTGTTTATACACCCTGACGACAGCTCGTGTTTATATAAACGCAGAGCTTAATTCGGCGCGAGTATATTCTGAAATAAATCTAGCGCGGCTTTTGGAAACCTGAAACCGCACGCGCCAGAGTAGTCCCACGAGGACTAACACGAAAAAAAAAAAAAGAAAGTTAAGGAGACGCGTTGATCCATGTCTCTATCTTTTTGCCTGTTTCGAGACTGGCGCACTTCGAAAAGTTCGGGCGCCGCTGACTTTTGAAGACGTCTTCCACACAACATCAGCTTCCGCGTCTGAGAAAACGTGGCGTGGTGCATGCTTGTTTGTCAAGCGCGAGGATGCGAAAGGAGCTGTTGACATTTATAAGGGGGGATGCTGTTTTTAAGGTCACGGGCGTCGCATCGCTGTAGTAATCGAGTTCGTTACTTCATACAAGTGACAACTTAACATTGCCGAGAAATTCAAAAGAGGGGGAAATTCTACGGCCAGGCGTACACCAATTGCAAGAAAAAGAATATATATATATATATATATATATAATACATGTAAATTACAATAGTTCGAATCATAGCTGAAAACTTGATGACACATGCTCGCATTAGATGCTTATAGGGAATAGTCGCAAAAGTATAGTTGCAAGTTCTTAAGTTTTCAAAATGCCATGCAGGGCGAGCTGTTTGTTCGTTTGCTTAATTACGCGCGCTTTGTGGTAAAGCGCGGCTCTCCGTCCATACCTCCTGTGACGTAAAAATGTGGTGCAAAATGGAAACTGCAGTTGCGCTTCCATCTTTCTGCAAGCTGATTCAGATGTACGTTTTCTGTAACTCCTATATGTGTAACGCGTAGTTGCTTCACCGATAGAGGCTATAAGCTTTATTTTACGCCACTCCAAGTGATAGAAGGGTTGGGAGGTCAATATAAGCCACGTTTCACGCGGTGGCGCATAGTTAATCATGTGAATAACTTAAAGCCACTTCTTCATGCCCAGCCTCTTAAAGGCAAGCAAACCAGGATTACGGGCGCAGTTTTTCGGTCAGCTATGTCAGCATAACCCCTCCCTTCTTTGTACCACTTGCTCACGCTAGTCGACGAGTCCGGCATTGAGCTCAATACACTGGTTTCTATTTCTTTTTTCTTTTTCTTTTTTGCAGAGCCTCAACGGCCTCGAAGTGCGCCACCACGCCTGCTAAGAATGCATCTGTGGGTTACAGGACTCACCGGTGCAGCAAAAGTAAACGGAACTCCTATATAAAGGGCAAAAGCCACGCACAAAATCGGAAGCTTCTCAAAGAGAAACATCGCCGACGCCTTGTCCAGTGTCAAGGTCACGGCCGCGGCGCTCCCTTTTCGCCGCATTTTCACTCGGCGCGGGAGAAGGCGCCGTTGAGGTCACGAGAAGCTTCGTCCACGCTGACAACGCTATTCATATATACCAAGCACTATAAAAAAAAACAAAAGAGAGGAGAGAGAGAGAGAGAGAGCAAAGGAAACCAGCGGAGAGGAGAGGCGCGGACGTGAGCCGCGGACGAGCGCGGCGCCGTGAATTGCGAGTGGGTCGAAGTGTGCGTGCGAGCCGATACTCGAGCCGGCGTCGCGCGGTGTCGTGCTGCCCGTTGTAATTGCAGGCTCCGGCGGAACGTTGACAAGCAGGAGGAGGAAATCGTTACGGAGCGCAGCGCGTGCTGCCGAACTCCATCGCTTGCCGCCCCCCCCCCCCCCCTCCTCCCAACGCGGCTGACAGCAATCGATGCGGTCGACGTGTGTCCACCGCCACTCGGCCGGCGTATAGAGCGCGTGCGGCTCTGATTAGGCGCCTTTCGGCGACGCGCCAGTGAGTCCGCCACTGTGAACCGCAAGACCGGCGAGCGCCGTCCCACCCTCCTCTTCACGAGGCCATCCGAGCTCTCAATGCTGAGGAAGCTCTGTCATACTGAGGAACTTCCGCTGGACAGCGCCAGGTGTATGGGCGCGTCTTAACGGCACAGTCGATGCAAAAGCAGAATACCGGCCTCGCCTCGGTGCCCAGCTCGAGATATAGAGACTCCACATGGAATATGTCGACCACCTGCAGCATCTAGCGTAGTACATTAGCTTCAGAAAAAAGTTTACCTCCCGTGGGGCTTATCTTCTCTTGTCATAACCGTGACATCTAGCTTGACTGCTTTCTTTGATGCCGCACTCCCAGTATAGTTCCAGGTTAGAAATGGCAGGCGCGTGAAACCACGACGTGACGTTCTCGACAAAAAAAAAAAAAAAAAAAAAAAACGAAAAAAAAAGAAATGGTAAGCTTGTCAAAATGACACGCATGGTCCTTTCTTGGTATAAGATCTTGTCGTTTTGAAATAATTAAATAAATGCTTGAATTTGCTGGGAATCATTGCTGGAAGGTAAAGTAAGATCCAGTAAGCGCAAAATATATTAGACTTAAGAAGAACAAAAATGTCACACTGCGCCAGCACGCACCCACCCGTGCGCATGGACAGGCATGCATGCAGAAACGAGCACAGCGAAATAAAGGTAAAAATTGTTTTTTGAAACCGTTCCCCATTTATTTTTCTGTCACTCTTAATGATGTAGCTACTATAGGAAGATATTCAATGATTAATAAGGGGGGCAGTATATTCGGGCAATATTATGCAACTCCTTCGTGGGACAGAATAAGCTGAAAAGATGGTCCCTCCGCGGTGGTACAGGAGTTACGCTGCTCGGCTGCTCACCGGTAAGTCGCGGGTCCGATCCCTTCCGCGGCGGTCGCATTTCGATGGAGGCGAAATGCTAGAGGCCCGTGTATTGTGGGATGTCAGAACACGTTAGAGAACACCAGATGGTAAATATTTACGGAGCCCACCACTACGGCGTGCCTTATAATAATTTCGTGGTCTTAGCACGTAAAACACAGCAATTATTAATAATTATACACACAAGCGATCGTCAATGAGGAGGATGAGGAAAGAAGGAAAGACAAGGAGGTCAACCAGACGCACGTCCAGTTTGCTACCCTCTTCTTGGGGAAATGAAATAAGGGACGAAAAGAAAGAAAGAAGAGATTGGAAAAATGCTATCGGCGTGCAACATGTGGGCTTGTCCAGTATATGGCTGCAATGAATCACTAAGGCTGGTCTATTTTAAAAACTGTGGCAACGCCTGCGTCGCTTTGCTCACTTGCGACACGTGGGGCCATAGTCCGAAGATCTTTTTCGCTGAAAACAGTTTTTGGTTCGGTTGATTCAACACAGTGCGAAGAACATCGCGTTTGGTGACAAAGCGATCAAAAACACAATATTTGTTCTATCGTCTCGTCAAAGTTGGAAGAGCCACATGTCGAAATGTCCGACATTCCTATGCAAAAAGAGTATGCTTTAGTAAAAGCCACTCCTCACCACAGGCAGCACAGTAATGTTGCGTCACGGCGGGAGAGAGAGAGAAAGAGAGAGAGAGAGACGAAATTTTATTTTTGTCCTTGCTGGGGTCAAGGTAGGCGGGAGCTGTGATGGAGTTTGTAGCTTCCTCGGTGGGTCGAGTCTGCTTAGACACAGAGGTCTCAAACGCGCGGCCCGCGGGTCGCATGCTGCCCGCGGAGCTCTCGCTAGCGACCCGGCCCGTACATGTCTATCTTCGTCCCATATTTATTTTGCATTTTCTTAATAAGTATGTTCATGAGCTATTCAGACGTGACTGGTCTCAAGCATTCTTTTCGTGAGCCACCCCATGCGGTCATCGTGTGTTAAAACATAACTGTGGAAGAAAAACTCTATATTTGGGAATCGGCGTCCAGATTTCAGTCATTATGGAAACGTCAAATGCCCTTCAGAAACGACCCATATATGGGATATGGGAAAGACCTCCTTTCAAATGGCAACGTTAGCTGACGTTTTGCGCAAACTCCGCCCCTCCCCCCGCTCCCTCCTTCGCTCTCCTGGCCCTAGTGAAACTAACTTCGACCAGCTAGCTGAAGTGAGTGTGAGACCTATGTCTTAGAAAATAGTTCCAGACACTCGGGTTGCTCCAAAAGTTTGCCACATTGTGTCAGGAAGTGAATGAAGGCCCCTCGCCGCGTCTGTTCTCAACAAGAGCATTGGAACTGTCTGTGCGTCCTCGCGGGTGGAGGGCAGCATCGTCAGCAAGGTCGATGCCAACGATTCCACAATGTCCCGGCAGCCATTGGAACACAATGTCATGTCCCGACAAAGCTTGATGAAGCTCTGCTCTTGTCTCGCTAACTAATTGTTAATGCACTCTGCGATCGTCAAAAAACATATACTTCTGCCAGCCTTAAAAATTTACGGAGTGCTGTATTTGGAAAAAAAAAGAGAAATTCACAAAGCACTTCGTTCGTAACTGCTGTTTTCCCTTGATCAACCGCTTTCGCTAGTACTACTATGTGCAGAATTACAATTTGTTGTCTTGTGTTGTTATACTAAAAGTTCTGGGAGAACAATTTTTTTTGTGAATACCTGCACTCGGTTATACCGCTGTTTGAGCTCACAAAGTCTGAAACTCTAGGGCAAATACCTTAATATTTTTAGTGCCTTTCACTATTGGTCAGCCTCTTTCATTACATACCCAACACCGCAGTTGCCCAGCATGCGTTCTGACAGCGCTTTCAGGGTAGAAAATTTTTTGCTAATACAGTACTCGGAATCTCACTTCGCAAAACCTTTCCTTCGTAAAAACAGTTTGTCGTCATTCCTTCGCTTACAATATGTCGAATATCATATTTAATTTGCAACTACTCGAACGAATAGTTATAGCGTAGGAGCAGTTTTGTCAAATTTATGTCTGTAGGATCTGCATTCACGTGAAGATATTATGCTAGAATTGCTCAGAGGAGGAAATTCCAGACAATTCTGACGTTGGATATGTCACCTCACCAGCCAAGAATCTTCGAATGCGTTATCGTTTTAGTGTCATTTGCTGTTAACGGTAGCTGTTAACTGCAGCCATGTAATTTAAAAGTGCCACCTAAAGTCACGTTCAGTATTCGAACAAAAATTAATTTAGTTTGCTGGCGGAGCAGCAAAATATGGTCGACATTTAGCCTGACACGTGCCTGGAAGGTGTCTCTCGCTGTCATGTGTGCGACAAATTTAACGCCTATTTCATGATATAATTATCAGATCGATTGTACACTACGTACGTACAGCGACTTTGAAGATACTAATGTTATCAGCTCGTCGGCCAGTATTCGTCACTGCCGTTATAATACTGACCTCCTTTGCCAGTCATTCTATTTTGGGCTGGAGCCGGTTGCAAAATTTTGATTAAAAGCCTTACGTTTAATCTCTTCCCGAACACTAGGACATTCTCTCTCTAACTAAAAAATGAAAATGTAATCTCATCATTTGTGTTTGCGAGCTGCATATGCGCCGATCTTTTGTGCGCTGTTTCAATATATAGCTGAAGGTCACATTTTCGACAACCGCACTTTTCTATAGCGCGAATGACTTCACAAAGGTAGAGGAATCAACGCTGCGCCTTTCTTGTTTTCAAAATTTAAAACCGCGAAACAGCATATAAAAACAGGCGCAGAGGTAGACAACAATGATCAAGCTGGCTCGTTTCTTCTTTTCTTTCCTTTTTTTTTCCTATTTCTATGACAGAGCAAGCAAATAACCTTTTTGGGCAATCGACAGGAGGACACACAAGTGGGCGGTATTCATCTAGCGTTCTGCTCTTTTATTCAAGACGCCGTGAACAGCGCATGGCCTCCAGACAACACGTGATAGAGCTTCTGGAATATTTAGAAGCACCCCACCCCCCTCCCCCTTCGACAGGAAAAAGAAACAAGAGTTTTTTTTTTCTTGTTCGGAAAGGGGTTGCGTGCACGTTCTCGTAGCGTGACCACACTTAGCCGCCTCTCAGACGCGACCTTGGCGTCCTTCCATTTCTCATATCTACTCCCCCCCCCCCCCCCCCCCCCCGCACGTCCCCCATTTCCCTTGCGTTCTCTTCTACCCGTCTCGTCACGCGCCCCGTCCGCGACTTCGCTCTACACGCGCACCACCAGCGTACCATCGACTCCTAGCAGTTCTCTCCTCCTCCTTCGCTATCGATGGCGCGTCGCATGCGCTGGCAAAGCCTTCCTCTGCTACTGCCGTCCTACGAGTGCCAAGCCACGCTATCTGGTTGTTCTCTGACGTTCCAGCTCCTCTCCTGCTCTTTTCGCCGGCGAATGCATGTCGCGAACAACTTGACATGCGGTGCAAAAACATTAAAGTGCGATCTCAGCGGACACGAAAAGCACGGGCCTTGTTTACTCCCATAAAGGCAGCGGCAAATATTGCTGTTCACAATTCAGAGGCGGGCGGAGCGTGCAAATGCACGCACGGCAGCAACCGATCTCGCATATTGGCTTTTTTTTTTTTTTTGTTGGGGAGCGCGCTTCAAGGGCACATCATCTGGCGGATCCCGCTCAAGCGAAGGCAGCCAACGGAAGTAACTCGTGGAGGAGTCAACAAACAGTTGCCATTTGGAGCAAAAGAAAAAGAAAAGAAGCGCTTGACTTCCGAGCGTGTCAAACGCTTGTTTGAAGATTTTCAATGGAGCAACCGAAGTTTTCGCTCTTTCACCCAATATATATTCGAGAGAGAGTGGCCGCTGGCGCAAGAACAAACCTTCTGTTAAAGTTTTGTGTACACACAGAACTTGTTTGGCGAGCCAAATACATACGGATGCTAACCTATAATGTCAATGCAAGGTTATTAAGCTCTATGCGACGTTCGCAAACTAGCGCCTAAAATAAATAAGTGATGTGTGGAGACAAATGAAGCTCTTGATGTGTTTTTCAGTGAGGATAACGGTTCTACTTGGGACCGTATATACGCCATGCATTGGCGGAAGCGTACTAGCGGTTTGCCTCGCTTCCATTGAGCCTTAATATCGCCGGAGTCATCATTGTTACCGTTGATAGAAGAAAGTACGTACAACAAAAAATCACAACGTGAAATAAACCGTAGAGTTGAGGTTAACATTAAAACCATTTTAGAACATCGGGACGTGTGCTTATATTTCCAAAGATCTCGTACTTCTTCTAAGACAGAGAGAGAGATATATATAAAAGTTATGCGGAAGGCGTAGAGCCTAACCGGTAAAGGAACATTCAGTTTTGCTACCCTGCACTGGAGGAGGGGTAAGGATAGACAGAAATGTGAGAAAGAAGAAAAAGGAAACACGCTCGCTCGCCCACTCACTCACTCACTCACTCACTCACTCACTCACTCACTCACTCACTCACTCACTCACTCACTCACTCACTCACTCACTCACTCACTCACTCACTCACTCACTCACTCACTCACTCACTCACTCACTCACTCATTCACTCACTCACTCACTCACTCACTCACTCACTCACTCACTCACTCACTCACTCACTCACTCACTCACTCACTCACTCACTCACTCACTCACTCACTCACTCACTCACTCACTCACTCACTCACTCACTCACTCACTCACTCACTCACTCACTCACTCTCTCACCAAATACGGGAGTGTCATAGTCGTTCCACGAGGCCAGTTGATCGTATAAACTTCATCAGCGCCTTCGCTTTCTGATTTGAAGCTCGATGGTTCCGGCATTCGAAGATTGATTGCTCGGAAAGAGCCTGGTCACCGAGGCGTGCTACCGCTTCTGAGAGGGACTGTCTCTGGGAGCTGTTAACTGTTCGAATAGTTCGTAAAAGCGCATCCCAGGCATTTCTGATGTTTAAAATGATACTAGCAACTACGAAAGTCGATTGCTTTCCACATGAGCAGTCTCACCAGACAAGACACTAAGCAGGGCATTCGATCGTCCAGTCTTAAGTAATTACGCCTTGCTGTAGGCGGGGCCAGCTAACTGTATACAGGAGAGTAGCCTCTTAGCGAATAAGTTTTTTAACTGGATGGGGATAACGTATAGTTTTGTGGAGCGTTTGAATATGATCACCTATCGCATCCTTCCTGTGCTACAGATTGATGCTCTTAATTTTGAGGCAACTGACCGCTCTTCGTGCGCTATGACGTCAGCTGTCTCACTACTTTGAACCTATGGAGAGATAAAATCTTTTTGAATTTCACGTTAAAACCTGCGCTTAAATGACTGACACAGGTTGTAGGGCACGACAGAGTATGCTGCGTTAACTTTGAATCAGCGAGTATCACGGCATCGTATGTGGAATGTGCGTACACTCGGTTTCCGCAGAGCCACAACGACAACGTCTTTTCAACAGTCCCAGACAAAATTGAGCGATCCAGCTGACCAGACCATGACATCATGTGCTCTACCGCTTAACTGTGGGGGTTCTTAAGTATCAGAAAGACTATAGTTACAGAAAAACTACATAACTGCCACGTTGGTGATGAGTTAAGCAAAGGTCTCCATCGCCAGCTCGTGAAGGAAAATTGATGCTGGCCTCGCGTTACTTATGACTGTTCCGGCATGGCGCGGAGAAAGCTCAATGACATCGCTGCATTTGTTGTTTGTAATATTCCGTGCGGCACGCAGGTTTTCCTTCTAAGACTCAAGTCGCCTTCTATCGTGCTTTGGAAGGTCTCGCTTTTCCGAGCTCCGTCCTCTCATGGGATCTGACGTTAAGCTCCGTCCGATATGCTGTAGCAGACGCGGAGACCAAAACACACTTTCTGTTTATCCCGTGAACTTGCCTTCTCGGCTTCTTGGATTAAAGAGAGAGAGAGACTACATAATCAACAGAGCTGGTAGACACAGTTGGAAGGGAGGGCCGGATTCGAAATCTTTCGCGGTCTTCGCGGCTTCTTTTGGGAACAGCTCCAAATAGCAAGACGCCGATGCTGTCTACGAGAGCTGCATTGCGCCAGAGTTGCTTTGTGAAGCTTGGCCTGCTTCTATGACGGTACAATTGCGAAAGCGGTATCGACAGGGACGATGACCAAGAAAGGAAGAGCCGTGCCCATTTCTGGTCGTATACAGCGATCGGCGAAGGCGCTGCTGACTGACCTGTGGATCGGCCATACAGGCAGGGAGAATCGGGCTGGGGTGGGGGACCGCCATATGACTGAAAAAGAAAACTGGGCCAAGGGGGAGAATAACGCTTCATGGGGACCGCGGGCAACACCCTCTGCGTGACGACCGCGGTATAACCGGTCATGCTGGCCTTGCAGCCGCACTAATGGTCACCGATCATATTAGCGGATGATGAGCACACCGTGCGCAGCCTGGCACCGCGGGCACCATCGATCAAGCGACAATCTGTTTCTTGCTAGCCCCTGAGCGACTGTGTTTGCTTGGAAGGTGCGCTCACGTCGGGCTGCCGTCAATTATTCTTTTGGAGCCCAGCACGCTGGCGCTGGCCTCTGTAATGACCTCACATAGATTCGCTTCTCTGCGCACACTCCTGGTGGCGCACTTTTGTGTTCCGCCCGGGTCTGTCGGGCACTCCCAGCGGCTGCTGCTATACTTTCGGTGCCTCACTCAATTTCTGCCACGCCAGACTCGCTTTTATTTGGACTGCAAGCCCCTCACGCGAGACACGTCTCTATAGACATCGGTTGCTCTGCCGCTTGTATATGCCCCTTCCGGAAGGAGAAGCGACGAAAAGAAGGATTTCTTTCGGTCGCGTCTTTTGAATTGCACGAAGAAGCCTTAGATGGTGGGAATGAAGCCATGAGGCGATATTTTGGATTACGATTTTATTTTTATTTCACTATAGAAATCATCCTTCACGGAAGCCCATTAAAGATCGTCCGAAGACTAAATGTGTGAGTGGGCGACCAGATGCTCTTATACGAGTTCTCTCTTGTAAAATCCTTTGATTGGCTTCGAAAAAACCAGGATGCTCCGACGTATAAGCTGTATCCCTTATCGGCTTATTAGAAAGCGAAGTGACCTGTCTTTGTACGCGTTAAAAGTCATCGGGAATTCGAGTGGGTCGAAAGCGAGGTCTCCACAATTTAAGTTCGTTTTGACAGGAAATATATTTTTTTGCTTTGTTTATATTTGCATTTGTTGATTGCCCAATGCGTACAACGAAACTGACCGGGCAGGGGTTAATGCCATTTTCTTTTCTTTAAATTAAAAAAAAAGGATATCAGCAATTATTTGTCCTGCATGACTTCTGCATAAAATTTGATGTCATCTATCCAACGTGCACCGGCAACTGCCTAATGTCAAGCACATATGGGTGACTTTCCTGGCTAAACCGCTATTCGTGCTTTAACTCAGCACATAAGGAATATTTCGCGGCGGATTTCTTTCAGCACTAGATTCTCTAGCATTGCTTGCCTCTCTTGTGTAGATGAAATCAGAAATATGCTTCCAAACCGAAATAGACTATTGGGAACAGAAACATGGTGCCGTCTGTCAGTTTAACAGCGAAGAAAGACGCACGCATTGTTTCCCTATGAATGGTGTCGCGCTGAAAATTACAGGTGGCGCCATCTAATGCGTTCCCGCTAATTTTACACTTTACGATCATCATTGCAGATGGTCGAAGCTGCGTGCGTCCGTTCGCAGCTTCGACACGTACACAAAAGAGGCAAACACTGCATCACAACAGCTGCGTGCTTCTCCTACATGTGTCACATAGATGCAACAGAAGCTCATCACACCGGAACCACCTGATACTAAAATCCCGTAAGTCCCACACGAAATAAGGGCAGCGCACCCCGAAAAGCCCTACATCATTAGTGGGCGCATTTTTGAGCAACGCGTGTAACTAACTATATAGCAGTTTTCCGTTGGGACCCCAACAGCGGAGCGTGCTGCAGATGCTGCGAATCCTTGGCGTGCAGGTCATGACAGCGTGCAAAGGAGCTCCGATGGGCGTAACTCGACGGGTGAGGCACAATGGTTTCGCCGCGTAAGCACGCACAGGACAGGACAACAGCTCCCGGCAAGGGGGACGGCTCCGACGCGCGCCGGTGACGAGCTGATAAAGGCGGTCGCGAATGCAACTGGGCGAGCAAAAGAAAAGTCGGTCGCTGTCGTCGTGAAACCCATTAGCGTCATTGACGCGCCGATAAGGAATATTGATTGCGCGCGCAGCGGCGTGGGGGGTTAGTCCCGAGTATCAGCAGCAGTAACGTCGCATCTTTTGTCGCGCGAACAGTCGTCGTCTCTTTTCATAACCCACGGCCGCATAAGCGAAATGGAAACTCGGCCACTGCCGGCGGAACCCGCTGGCCGAAGCAGTCTTCTCTGACGCGTCCGACTATAACTGCGCGCACTTGAACCACGCGACTATGTCACTGACTGTCTTGACTTTCATGGGCACAGAACAGAGAGTGCCTTGAAGGGCGGCCCATTCAACTAGAGGAGACGCCTTTATGGTTTGGTGCCAAAGAATTCAACTATAGTTGCGTGTCTTTTTTTGTTTTGTTTTTCTATAAGCAAAGCGCATGCATAACACACATCAAAGATGGGCGTTGGCTTTGTAGGGCGTACCAACATATCTGCGTAACAACACCGTGAAGTAGGAGGTCCCTTCTGAGGACGAGTTTGTTCCGCTGCAGCAATGAACGTTCTTTTGCGCGCCGGCCGGAGCGTCAATTCTAACAGAAGCAAGATGAGCTTGTTTCTGGTTTGTGCTTGTCACCCGAAGACTGAAGACCTAAAATTGGTGCTGGCCGACGGCGGCTTCACCTGGCTCTGCATCGAAGATCTGTTTCTTGGCATTTTATCGATGCAAGCTTTCCTTGCTTTTGTTTCGCGACGTAACTACCTGAATATTTCAGAGCAAGCGGTAATAATGGCACTGCAATTTCCTGTTGAACTTCGGACCTGTTCGAATGGGGTAAAGATGTGATGGACGGAACATAGTGCGGATGATGAAACACTGTTTCCTGACGTGTGTTCACCGTTAGCGCACGTGAAGAGACCTCACGGAAGCTAACGTGGCGGCGTCAATGAAAACATACGTCTACAACTTCGAATATGCTGTCATCGTCCTACTTTGTTTTCTCCTTTCATTCCCAGCTGACAGTTGCACTTGCTTTCGGTTTCATTACTGAGGCTTCAACTGCAAGGTGCTGGTGAACATAGGGCACCTGTTACTCAACTACTTTCTCTTTTAGCTGCACTGGGCTCGACGAGACAGGCTGTCCTAACGGAACATAGCCCCAATATTTCACGGCACGCGTGTCGAATAAGGCGTGCTGCACGATATTGCAGTTCATAGTCATACAACACTTTTATTTTTGCCGTCTTCGATTTGCCATGCGCTTCTATGAAGGGCAGTATCAACCAATATATATCGAGTTTGGAGGTCGCAAAAGAAACTTGACAACAAACTAAAAGCCACAGAGCAAACCGTGCAACAAAAAATATATCAAGCGCGACGTTAAGAGGCCACAAAAAGGCCGTATGTGTGCACCAGGTAGCAAAAGAATGTAACAGGTATAACAGCCACGAAAGAAGCGGAATGAATCAAGGGCTCGTTTTTTTTTTTTGTTAGATACAGCGTAATGAATCCAACAGACAGTGAAGCCAACGAAGGTACAGGGATTAACAGTGGTTTAATAATTATGATAACGCGATAAGGCAATTCTTTACATTTAGATCATAATTACTACACTACAGTGTTAAAGACTACAATTAATGTACCCTAAACCTTCCTTGACTTCAGGGTTTGTTGTTTCACTAGGTTCATATAATAGGTGATACTAGCAGGAATAAGTGCAGTTGGATAGCCAAAGTTGTTCACAGAGCAAACTGGCCTATTGCAGTCACAGGCTTTGTATCAAGAGGATGAAATTAACGCTTTCGAGGACTGCGAATGTTGTGTGATTACATTGGGGAATTTCTAAGAATAGAATGCAATCAACCATAGGTCGGCAAAAAGTTAGAGCTCACTCAGACTCACTCAAGAAATATATTTTGCTCTGAGGGCTCACTCGGACTCAGAAATACCAAAATTTTCCTCCACCGGACTCACTCGGATTCAGACTCACTAAACATTTTCTCAGCCGGACTCACTCAGACTCAAACTCATCAACATATTACTCAGCCGGACTCACTCAGACTCACGGCTTCACCTGAGTCGGAGTGAGCCTGAGTGAGTCGACTCATGAGTCCGGTGGCGTAAAATTAGCTTTTTCTATCATGGTGTCAATACTGTTTAATGCCAATATTTCACATAATCAGTGCTCTATGATACACCTTTTTTAACGTCTACCTTCAAATACAAGTTATCATCATATCTTTATCATATACCGATCCAGTAAGGACATTTTTTTAATGAAATACGCGACTCACACGAGATATTTTTATTGAGAACTTCCCATGAAAGACTTTGCAGGCGGAGGTCATGGCACCCCTTCCCCTTACTCACGCCTCTGATCAATAAACACTGAGGTGGCACATGAACGCTAGTGTGCTGAGATATGTGGGATTAGACTTTAGTATAAGCGTAAGCCGATATAAGGCTGATATTAAGGCTGAAGATGAGTAGATATGATCATAAGTCGGCAACAAAAGGTGGAGCTCACTCGGACTCACTCAAGAAATATATTTTGCACGTAGGGCTCACTCAGACTCAGACTCACCAATATTTTCCTGAGCTGGATTTCCTCGGTCTCACTCATTAAAATTTTCTTCAACCGGACTCACTCGTACTCAAACTCACCAAAATATCACTCACCCGGACTCACTCAGACTCAGACTCACGGCCCGATCTGAGTCTGAGTGAATCTGAGTGAGTCGACTCATGAGTGAGCTTGCCGACCTATGCAATCAACTAACGCGACACAAGGGTAAATGAGGAATCTCTTCAACAGAGCAATAAGACAAGGCTCATGATGACAGCAGTGGGAGGAAGGCAAATTACAAAATAAAGATAAACACGAAATAACGCAAGAAATACAGGCAAGTGGTGTAAGCGAGGGATTTTTTCCGCTGTAGCCATAAGTCACGCGGGAAACTTCTTTTTAAAGCATTGTACATTGAAATTGGTGTTGGCCTTTATCATAATGCTTTCCTGTAACCCACTTTTCAAGACTCGTTTCTTTTCTGCTTGCCCTTTTTAATTCTATGTTGGACAATATCTTACGCAAACTTCTAGGCGCGAAGACAAAGAACACTCTGGACAGGACAGGTACCACAATATCTGACACGCTACAGTACGGTAAAATCGATGCAAACTGTGTCAAAATAGATGCATTGTATGAACGAAGTGGTGATGAAATAACTGGTAAGACTTCCAGATGTGCATCAGTCTTGCTCTTTCAAAGTTGTTCTTGCCTCTGTCCGAGAATCGGCTGCCATTTCCTTTAGTTCGCTACTCTAGTGAAGCGTATGGTGTTGATTGCACACAAAAAGTAATAATCATAAAAATTACTAATACGTTTTCAAAGATTACTATTGAAACCTGTTCGCTTGTAAAATAAGAATTCCTAAATTAAAACATCTGCGCATTGAAACGCGCTTGCGTATAATGAACAAATTGCTTTGGCTCTTTCTTTATTGTGTCTTTAAGTAACAATTAGGGTTCTGAGCTTTGCTGCTTTTCGTTCGATTAATAAGTTCATTCCCCTTTACCGAGATCTACGCGCGACCACACGAAGATTGCATCCAATTAATGATGTTCAACAATGGAATTAACTCAACAATGTACGTGTATATAAATTTCCATTATTATTTTTTTTTGCTACACTGAGTGTGATATCTCAAGGTAATTACTTCAGCATCTGAAGCTTAACGGAAAAAGCTCATAGTACAGCTGCTAATACCCAGAAGCAAGCTTCTAGTTCTGGTGTATTAAGAAAATCGATACCTAACGAATTAATATTTCGCAATTTTTTTCTCCAGCTTCTATGATCAGAGGTTCTGTAGCAGGTATAGCTGATCGGATGGTTTTTTTTACGCAACATTGCGCTTAAGTAACGCTACCGAAAGAATATAACTGACCCATTTTTAATTATGAGATGCTGTTCAGAGTAACAAAATATGGGCAGCTCGCACCGCAAGACTGGACTAACAGCGGAGCTTGTGGCCGACCTAGATTATTAAAGACGATAGTCTTTCTTGGGATACTTAAACGGAGAAATTTTGGTCTGTCTTTCTGTCTTTCTGTTTGTCGGCACGTCCCTCGATTCAGCCACTCGGCCAAAGTTGAACCATTTGCCCAAGGGCCAGCCGTCTTGAACTGGTATGGCTGTTCATATTTGTGAACGTTGTCGATCAAAAAGTAAATATCATGCATATCTGAGGTGCAACATCACTAGGTAAGTATTAGGTGGCATGTTCCTTTAATAGAAAATGCATACATACGTAATTTTAAGGACCCTAGTTTCTTAAGCTGCGCTGAAAATGCATAAGAATGGAAGCTTGAGCGAGTTGGTATGCGTTCATCTTTGTTGAAACAGCGCTCACTAAACGACGACGAAGTAAAGGCTCATTCACACCGGCGACTAGCAATGGTCGCGCGACCGTTTGCGACTGGAAGTCAAAAAGCGACTCAAAGCGACCGATGTTCACACCTGCGTGCGACTTATAACCGTCGCCATATAGAATTCACGTCTGCTCGTATACAGCTTGCATTGCCGTTGCCCCGCAAAATAGGCTGACGTCCTGTTTCTGCGCATCTGATTGGTTCAGAGGTTTGCGACTGCAGTCGCGCGACTGAAAAATCGAGCAGCGAGCGACTGAGCCAAAGCAGTCGCTTTGCGACCAAAACGGCCATTTGCGACCGTTTGCGACCAGTCGCTTTGCGACTAACTTAGTCGCGCGACCGTTGCTAGTCGCCGGTGTGAACGAGACTTAAAAGAAGGCACAGGACAGGCGCTGCCTGTCTTGCGCCTTCTTTTACTTCGTCGTCGTCTAGTGAGCGTGTTTCAACAAAGCTGAAAATGCGACTGCGCTGAAATTTGCCTTCCTCCGTGCCCTTCGCACGAGCTCATTGTTGTGTTTCGGTTTTGGTTCTGTTTTGCACTGTACGAATGCCATGGGTTGGTGTTGAAAAACTTTAGTTTTGAGAAGGCCAAGAAGGTGAAAAAAAATATTTAAAAAATGAAAAAGCAGCGTTGTGGGCGGCCTTCAGGCTGCCGGCTGTGGGCGCCGCTCTGGCGTCCCTGTTTTACCCAGGCGACGTGTAAATAAAAGAGTGTGTGGAGAGTACTCGTTGAGTGCGGACGTTTCTTCTGCTTCAGCGCTTCGCGCCAAACCGCGTTTTCGGGCTGGCTAGCGTCCCCGCCGGTCGCGTTGGTCACCGCCGGTCTTCGCCTGCTGCTGCGCCGGGACTACCAGCACGCAACACAGCACTCATGTTTCCCGACGTATTGCCAGATGGCGTCCATATCTCACACAGCGCCTCTTCTATCGTCTTTACACGACATTTGCAGCGAAGCACGCAGATACGCGGCCAATTTTTAGCAAGGTCATAGCAGGGTCTGAGTGAGCAAAGCCTTAATCATCATGGCACTAATGAATAAGCGCCTAATTAACACGGTCTTAAATAGCAAGGTCCTCTCGCTGTCTATCTCTTTCTCTCTGTTTCTTTCGCTTCTTCCTCTTTTGTTTTCTTCAGGAGGCACACGCATGAAAGAAACGCCTACATTGTACATCCATCGTGTCAACCTCAATGGGCGTGCTGGCCACGGGCCTTATTATCCGCCAAATTACTCGGGGATGCAGTAAAGTGCACTATAACTATTCTTATTTCCCCAATGTACGTCACCAACGGCAAACTGTCTTTATTTATAGTCAACCCTCAGATGAAGAAGAGGACGAAGAAAGCGCGCGCCGGCCGAGTTATAGCGTTGCACGCGCTAGGCGCAACTTAGTTTTCTTGTCACGCGAGCCGGCGGAACGAGGAGCTTAAACAGCTCCGCCGTTAAAAAGATTTGATAGCCTCAAAAGTGTCCTGAACCACTTTTCCAAGTAATCATCGTATGACCTCAGTATCGGAGTTTGCTGCCTGACGAATCGACTTGTGCAAAAATGTCTCGAATCGGTCAAGAACGAGCAGAGTTACAGAAATTTTTCGCAAGCTTTAAGCGCCTTTTCTCTTCCCTCGTCGCGACGAGCGCGATGGAAGTTAAACAGGGAGGGATGGCACGGCGGAATGAAGTTCGTCAGTGCGCGTCATCAAACGCGATCGCTCTTTCCCGTTGTGATTCCTGTGCACAATAGCAATACTATCCATCCATCCATCCATCCATCCATCCATCCATCCATCCATCCATCCATCCGTCCATCCGTCCGTCCGTCCGTCCGTCCGTCCGTCCGTCCGTCCGTCCGTCCGTCTGTCCGTCTATCTATCTATCTATCTATCTATCTATCTATCTATCTATCTATCTATCTATCTATCTATCTATCTATCTATCTATCTATCTATCTATCTATCTATCTATCTATCTATCTATCTATCTATCTATCTATCTATCTATCTATCTATCTATCTATCTATCTGTCTGTCTGTCTGTCTGTCTGTCTGTCTGTCTGTCTGTCTGTCTGTCTGTCTGTCTGTCTGTCTGTCTGTCTGTCTGTCTGTCTGTCTGTCTGTCTGTGCGCCTACGTCTGGGACCTCTCGTGGTTGTCTCGTTAACTTGGTATATACCAAAATTGTCATAGGAGAGTGTAAGCACTCGCTGATTGCTTCGCATGAGATAGATTTCTACAATTCGTGGAATTTTCCAGAATCTTTTGCCTTTAAATTTGGTGCAGATCGTACGCCCAAGAGAGGGCGCGTGAGCCGCGTGTGCGCTCAACAACGCGAATGGTCACTCGCCGAAATGTCGCGACGGCAGAGGAGACGCGGACTTTTCACCTACAATACGCGTTTAATCGCGTGACTTCTAAGGTTAGGCGCGCACCATCGCCCGCTTTCCTTCACACACAGATAGTACGACGCGCGCGGCGCAAAAGAATGTCATAGCATTGCTACTCTACACCACGGCGACGGCGATGACAAATTTTCGCTTGAACTATCCATGTAAATGATATCATAATAATAAAAAAATGCTCTCAGAGGCACCTTCTACGCAAGAACAATACAATTCTCCTTTTTTTTTTTTGCAGCCTAGGTTTCCGTGAGTACACCATACATTGGTGCGTCGGAAGGTTCTTCAAAACACACTTCTTTTTGTGACACATTTATGCCAGTGATCCATAAAAAATGACAGTACTAAAACCACGAAATTATACTTAATTTACTGACACTTCATTGAATTTTCCTTCTTGTAAAACATCCTCTGCTAGCTGGTGCAACAGCTTTTGCATCGGTAATCTGCGTGAAAATTTTCCAGAAAAAAAGAATGCGTCTCGCGTGATACCACGGCAAAACAGGGAACTACCAATTAAAGGAATACGCAGACCTGGGACAGATTAGTTGATCCGCTCACACTCCCGCCGTTTCTTTTTTTTACCTTTTTGTTTCTGTTTCTTCTGTAAAGATTTTGAGTTGCTGAAGTTGATGTTTGATGGTAGGGGTAGCCAACCCTTCTGAAGCCTTTTTCCTGCATCTCATTATTTATCTAACGACAAACAAGAGCTTTTATGCCTGAAATGCCCAAATTTCACAGCAGGCTAAACGATAGGCTTGATAGTGTTTCGAGCCAGCCTTTGCTTAGTTCGCCGAACTACTCGAAGCCGTTTGTGTGACGCTAGTGATAGAGGCATGGGGGAAGTTTTTTCTCAAAAGGGCGAGGGAGACAAGGAGCATTCCGTCCTTGACATTAGCTTCAGTCAAGGTGAATGTTGAACAGCGTGTACGAACTGGAGACATGTAGAAGCCGCGTAAAGCGGCGCCGACATGTGCCGCCTACAGATCAACCGTCTCGCCCGTGTTTGCTAGCATTTCTTTCGAACAGCCGGACAGATCGACGGGCACAACAAAACAAGCGTACAACTGTCGGGTGCTGTCTCAATTGGAATGCTGAAGATAACCAGCAATGTTTTCAAAAAAAAAAAAAAAAACTTTTTCATTCATCGAAGGCGTCGCGCTTTTCCGCACTATGAGGGCTAATGCAGTGGTGCACGCTTTACAGGAGAAGTTGATTTGCAGATGCAGATGCAGCAAAAATATTTCTTTGATGCGGGCGCCTTCCTGTCTATGTCACACAATAAATAAATAAATAAATAAATAAATAAATAAATAAATAAATAAATAAATAAATAAATAAGACAAAGAAAAAGAGAACATTGTTAGCCTTATTCAAACACTTTTTGATCGAAAACTAACCACCGATCTTTTATCTGTCATGTCGTTGGGAAAGGAAATGAAAAAAAAATAATTGAGGTGACCCTAATGTTTACTTAAGTGTGTTGTGTGGCGCGAGCACGGAATATGTGTATGGGTCACACTTTTAAATTTTTTTAATGTTTTATTTTCAATGTTTTTTTACTTTTATGTCTTTTTCTTCTTTATTTGTTTTTACTTATTCCTTTCGTTCTTTCTACGTGTGGCTTATACCCTCATAACCCTGACCAGCGCCTCCTCTATTTTTCTGTGCCTGGGCGAAGGAGCGGAGCGCAATGGGAACCGACCGTCGGCGTTAGTGCGGCTTTTAGCCGCCGGGCGCCGCCACCGTAGTAGACCAGCCGTCGCGTCGTCGCTCGCGGAAATGAATGCCGTGGCCGCATTCGAAGCTGCTATATGGTTCAGTTTTCGCCTGTATTCGCATTGTTTAAAGTATAATGAACACTTATAAACTGGAATCATGAAGCACTTGTTCTGGGCAACCAGCCCATTTCGAAGGCATGTGTCTTTCGCGGCTATTTGATCGAGACGCTCGCGCGTCGTCTGCTAGCCCGATTCCGGAGAGCGCATGCCAGTGATGCGCGGAAAAGTGTTTTGTCACCGTTACGTTCGCTTGACTGAGAGTCGGTTATTGACTGTCTGAAAGTCGATTTTCGAAAGCAGAATTTGCCAAGAGCTAATGCTGAAAGCTTGGGCGCTTAAAGTTCCCCGATGCGTGCTACCGTCTACTGGTGTAGCACACTATGAGTAGCACACACGCAAGCCATGAGTTCATGCTCTAAATAGCATGAAATGTCACTAAGCTGCTTCCAGTGACAATGTACATAATGATTGTCGGTTGTTTCGCCGGTAGTGCATGTAGTGTCCATGGACTCCAATTCTTCAGCTTCGGGACCTAATGTCAGCGCTGCATGCACATGGCGGCAATCGCGAGGCACCGTTGCTACTGGTACTACATGCATTCGTTGACTGTTCGGACGCAACACGGTCACGTTTAGGGATATTTGCCATGCTTGATTCAGTTGTTACCTTGGGCTGCAAACGTAAAGGGTAGTCTGCAAAGAGTGACGCTACTGCATTCCTCATAAACCGCCGCTTCTTCTATTCTATGAAATCTTCGCGTCGTAAACGACGGCTGCATATTCTAGTGTAGTTTGAAGATGTATTAGGAGACCAATTATCCCGCCTAATTACTGCAAGCCACCTCTACCGAACACCAGCAGCAGCTGGAATTTCATGGAACGACAGCCGAACAGTGTATTAAGGCGAACGCCTTAGATGCCTCATCAAACGCGAAAATTGACCGTCGGGAGCGACAGCGCGAGTGATGCAAAAAATAATTACGTGATGACGTCATCATATGACGTCACAGATCATAAAATTTTGTGACATCGTCGTGACGTCACATAACGTGACGTCGTCATATTACATCTTCGCTTAGTCAAAATGGGCCGATCACGGAGGCAGTGCATGCCTCCGCTGATGTGCAGAAAGCTTGCACTGCCTTCGACCCTTGAGGCTGTAAGAAAACCACGTTAGGCGCAGAAATATCTCGGAGGGAGGCAGGGAATGTTCAATACATTGACTAGAAGAAAAAGAAGAAGATGGCTTTCGCCTTTAAGTCGTCTTAGATGAATGCATAAGGAACCATGTTAGATTTTTTTTTCTTTATCAATAAAGGGAAATAAAAAAAGACAATCGTGATTTCTTTCAGTTCCATTCGCAGAGTGAAACACAACAGTATGACATACTAAGGCATTGGGGCGGTTGCAATGGCCTGAAATAGAAAATAAAACGCAAATACTATCAAACTCGAGTGCAAGTATCGAACCGGCAGCACGGCCTGACAGTCTGCCTGCGGAATACTTACAGCGGGGATGGAAAGACGCGCGAACATGCAACATATGCATTCTTTGCTGTTTCGCATCTATTTTCAAGTGGTTATAGCCTGGATGATTGATGAGAACACGACGTCATCCATGACACAATAAAAAAAAAATATCTAGCATCTTTTTATTGCCACCACGGTTAGAGCGTGATGAAAACAGCGCGCCGCTACGTTCGCGTTTCTTTCCATCCCCCTGTACCTGTGAAAGCCTGCAAGAAGCACAAATGCAATTAAATTTGGATGCATACACGAATTCGTGAGTTTCGTGATACGCGCGGCCGTTCAGCGCCAGCTTCCCGTGGATGGATGGATGGATGCTATGAGCGTCCCCTTTAAAACGGGGCGGTGACATGTCTGCCACCAGGCTCGAAGAAAAAAAAAAAAAAAACTTCCTTGTTTCATGTTGGCCTAATACCTTATCTACATTGATTAAATCTATGTTGTTGTACCAAAACAATATAAATTCACGGTCCATCTCTCTGCCTCTTAAGGCAGAATGACCTTATTTGTAGTAGTCTACTTGCACAGCGCCACCACGCGGCATCGGCGAGCGGACGCGGAGCGCGCGCTCGACGGCCCGAGGAGAGCGTTCGCCCAGGCACTGAAAAATAGAGGAGGCACTGCCCTGACTCATATCCGAATGCACGCATCGTTAATCGCGACGTAATTCACGAGCACGTCATGTTATTGATGTCACGACGTATCAGTCATTTGCCTCTATGTCAATCCGTAATGCATCAGTTCGTGGTACAAAAGGTTGGCTTCGCTGTAGCCGAGTGGGGGCGTTAGGCTGCTATTTTATGTTGTCCTTACTGTCTGTACACAGGAACTCTTCGAAGAAAATGAAACGCCCCAGTGTTTTCTTTTTTCAGTTATTCTTGACGTTTCGTGGGCTATATTTGAAAGTTTTTCAAGCTAAACTTATGCTCTGACATCATATCTATCATGAACCTTAACTACAGACACCCTTTTTATATGGTCCTATTTTTCTAAGATTTTTTTTACCAACACCGGAACTCTGTAGGTGAAGCGGAAGCACTGCGCAAGAAATAAAAGCGTCGCCCGGTGCTCGCGCCACGAAATGCTTGTATAGGTTGCTGGTACACAATAATGAAAATATACGTTAGTCAGAGATGAAACGCAAAAACCATGGGGAATGTAAGCAATTCCTGTGATCTGGATATGCGAGAGCTTTAAAGGGGCCCTTCAACACTTCTTCACCATGGTCAGAAAACGCTGCCGATTGGTGGTCGAGGCTCCTGAGAACACGTGAGCCAAATATTATAGCGCAGCACGCGGCCTGGAATTTACAATTAATTCTCAAAGTCAGCTAGAAATCGTTCCCTCTTCTCTCGACAAATGATGCCATAGGCCCAAATGACCGTGCCATAAACCCAAAGTCCAAGGCCATTGGCTGATTTGAGCATCGTGACCATGAGAGCGGCGGCTGCGAGCGCGGCGACCGCAGAAGAAGAGAACGATGCACGATGGCGCGCTCGCAGCTCGCGCTCAGCGGCCGCTGACAGGCAGTCACGGCCGAGGCTTGGACCAGTGAAGACGTGTCCCTTTGTACCTCGGTCTCGTCTCTAACGGGTTCCGGGCCAGCCACCGCCCAGAACCTGCGGTGGCCGCGGGATGCCGCCCCGTGTCCGCGTGCGCGCTCGCGATCACAATGAAAATAAGTCGCGCATTCGAAGGAAAAAAAAGAAAAAGAAAAGAAAGTGTTCAAGATCATGACGCGCGCTGACGAAGGGACGTAGCTTCTTGATTCCTTATCATTTCCCCTGCGAAGATTTCAGCGCGCTCGCTGGTACGGAAGGAAAGGGAAAGCGTTTAACGCGTGCGACAAATCCCTGTAACTGCGCTCGTGCTTGACGGATTCTAAAAGTTTTTGGTGACGGTCGATTCGTGAGGTAATAAACTTCTTTAATGAAGCCATTCGATGACTACTTGAAAAAGTGTTGCAGGGCTCCTATAAAGAACATTCATCGAGTGTGGCATCTTAAGTGCATTGCATACTACATTCCAGACAATGCGAAAGGCAAAGCAAGCACAGCGAGCACGGCAAGCTGCAGCACCATCTAGGGCAGGGGTCTCAAACACGCGGCCCGCGGCTCCACAAGGAATAAAATTTTGTGACTAATGGTCTTTTCATTATTTTTTTCACCTACTACCATTACTAACGCTTTGTTCGGGGGAGCCATAGAGAGGGGACTGATTTCAAGCATTTTTTTCTTCCTGAGTCGTCGCGAGACCTTAACAGACAAGAGGAAACATGCTTGCACCACACCATATTAAACGTCGCGTACACTAATTACTTCGAGAGCAAAATTAAGCTGTCGGACTCACCATTGTGCGTTCAATGTAACGTCCCAGAAGACCTGAAACATGTTCTGTGTGAATGCACGCGATACGCATCAGATAGATGATCTCTAAAGGCGGAATTGTACCTCCAACGGGACTCGTGCCTAGAACTGAGATATATCCTGGGACCATGGCAAAGCAGCACCTGTGCGTTACGCGCCACGAAAGCGCTGCTGACTTTCTTGCGGGCCACGAGCCTGAACGAACCTTTGGAAACCGTGGTGTGTGTGTGTGTGGGAGGGGGGGGTGCGTTACTTTTGAATAAAACATTTCTCTCTCTCTCTCTCTCTCTCTCTCTCTAAAATGTGTCACCGATCTTGCGCTTCAAAACGACAGAGTCAGTCAATCATGCTTTCGCCATATATTGATGAAATGTCAGTTGCAAAAGCGCATGGGGATTTGCCCCTTTTGCGACTCACCGATGGCTTAAGAATGTTGCGTAAGATCGGCCTAATGCGTACGAAGTTCATTTATTTTAGCCTACGTCCTTCCAACCTCATATCCCATACGTCCTACTTTCCTTCTTAGGTCTTTTTTTTTTCTTCTCCCGAGGACGTCTGATAAATTCCGACATGTCCTTCATAAGTAAAAAGCGAATAGGTGATAAGAACTTCATAGCCGTCACTAACAATAAGTTTGTGTGATAGATGGTAAATCATTAAAAAAAAGAGAAAAAAATGAACACGAACTGCGGCGAAGTGGCTCTTTTTTAGAGTTATCTGCAGTATAACGAAACACACCGCCAAGGGTGTCTTATCTCCCATCAAAATGACATCAGCAGCATAACACGTGTTGCACAACCTCATGTTGCGGAGAGAAAAAAACAACAGCAAGCAAAAGGCTACCGGCTTGCGTCAGACGCTCACAGCCTCCCGCACGAAGCAGCAACTTGAACCAGAGGTTTCTCCAGACAATGAGAACCACTGTCTTCGTCGCCACGGGGTTTGTTGACGCTGCAAACGAGAACGTGGACGGATGTCCACACCCCCACTCCACCCCTTTCTGCGAGACGGGCGGCAGCCGCTGCCACATTCGCACCGACATCACGGGTATCGGCCGCCTTTTCTCGGCACACCCACGGTGTCACGGGTCGCCGGATTCCGCTTCCCAGCTCATCCAGCGAAATTCCAGGAGGATCCTCTACGCCATTTGTGGGTGCCTGCCGCGAGAGAGGCCGAGAATGGGGCAGGCGGCGACTCTTCACTCCACGACTCATTCTTTCGTGGCTCCTCGCTTGCGCACGTCGGGTCACGGAAGCGGCAAGAAAAGAACGGAGCAAACAGCCGCGCGAGGAATAACAGCGGGGCACGCCAACCGTTTCTCTCTTCTCGCCTGATTCCGCTCTTCTTCTCTATCACGGCCCGTCCCTATCTGTAGATGCTTTTGCCGTCTACGTCGTCCCAGGCCTTCTTTGATTTCATCCTGGGTTGTTTAACCCGCCCTGCAGCTCTTTCACAAGACGGTCTCAATTTGGAGGTACTTCCGCTGTTTGGCGCCGCTTTCGCTCACTACTTTCGCGCCTTTCCACTGACTCCTTCTTTTGCCTTATTTCCTTCACCCAAGGTCTCCTCCATTTCTATGCGCGTGTGTGGTTAGTTTCATGCATCTTCGACGTCGAGAGTGGAATCTAGCGCGCCTGCCAGCATCCGCCAGCGTCTCGCTTCGCAGCGATGACTTTTCCGCGAAGTCTTTTTTTTTCTTTCTGTTATATTAGCGGTCGATGCCTTCTACATTGCACGGCTTCCGGCATTAACAGGGAACGGGCACGCCAGCAGTTAGCGCGAAAAAAAGAAAGAAGGGATCTGCGGCAAAATAAAAGCAAACAAACACACGCCGCTGGAAGAAGAACGACGCCAAGGTTGAGGAGCGAAAGGAGGTTACGGGATGGAAGGCAAGAAGAAGAAAAGCGGAGCGAGGGCGCGATTGAGGCGTAAAAGAGCGGAAGGAGTGTGCTGGCTGCTCTCTTTGCATGAACGTGATAGGACTGCCGGGCCGAGAACGTGACGGCGGAGAATACCCGGTCTCTGCCTGTATCGCCCACTTTGGGTGCAGGGCCGCGGACAAGTTGCGGGTCAATTTCAGTGATCCCGGCTTTTTTTTTTCGCCCGTGGCATTCCTTGGGTGGTCCGCTCTAACGTTAAAATGTTACGCTTGTTCAGCCACAAGAATGATAAAGTATGAGCTACCGAGTTAAAAACAAACTGAACTTTCTGAGATTGCGTGCGAACGGGAGGAGTCGTGGAAGTGAGCACTGCGTGCCCTTGGAAGACTTCGTTGGAAAACGTGAGGAAAACGTTGGCAGGTTCTTAGTTGAACTAAGGCGGAGAAAATTTGAGGAGCCATTTTCCACTCTGCGAAGGAGGATAGCCAGCGGATCTGTAGCACATTACACAGGGTTAGACAGAAGTATATGTACATATTTTCATCACTGGATGGTGGTGGCCACAATAGCTTTGTGATTACTGTGACGCAGACTGATATAGGGGTCCGGTTACAACCACAGACATATTCTTGGCCAAATTTAGATCTATACACGACCGTTGCTGAGTAGCTGAGTGACTTGCATTGGTGTGCCACTTCAAGCCCATTCTAGCACTAACTGAATAAACCATTTCTGATCTAGTTTCAGAATATCTACGTTTATTTATTACACCGTTATTATTATTATTATTATTATTATTATTATTATTATTATTATTATTATTATTATTATTATTATTATTATTATTATTATTAAGGGGTAGCTGACTGTCTTGCCACGCATTTCTCACCCCTTTACGAAGCTTCAGACTCCAGCACTTGTATCAGTCTTCTTGTCTTTCAGCCTTCCTTGCGCATTGCTGTATGTGGTTTTATTTATCATTGGCCTTGTATACATATAGTGATTGATTGATTGATTGATTGATTGATTGAATGATTGATTGATTGATTGATTGATTGATTGATTGATTGATTGATTGATTGATTGATTGATTGATTGATTGATTGATTGATTGATTGATTGATTGATTGATTGATTGATTGATTGATTGATTGATTGGGTTCGGAGTGCTTGTACACTTCCAACATGCACCTTTCCCTAACAAGTTCCTCTCAGCATAAAGACAGGACATTAGCATGCGTGCGAGCAACGGAACGTTCATGCCGAGACTGAGAAACTAAACGAAGCGCTAGCTCCGCAAGGCGACGCTGAGTTCACTTGGACCTTAATTATGTTGAGAGATAACCGCGCGTGGCTCGTGTCAGTAGCAGGCGTGCTTATCGAAACCGTAGAACTTTTCCGCGTTTTTTTGTTTTTGTCCTTCGTTCAATGGTGCGCTGCAGTAAGTAATGCTTACCAAAAAACCTGAAATCAACGCAGTACTACTCCCGGCCGCGGCGGCTGCATTTTCGATGGAGGCGAAAACGTTTGAGGCCCGTGTACTTAGATTTAGGTGCACGTTAAAGAACTCCAGGTGGTCAAAATTTCCTGAGCCCTCCACCACGGCATCTCTCATAATCATATCGTGGTTTTGGGACGTTAAACCCCAGATATTATTATTATCAACGCAATACTACGTCTTCTCAGAAAACGCGAAATGGGAGCAGAACGAATGCCATATACGACAGCCTTCTAGAGCTTTCGAGAACTGGGCAAGGATTGAAAGACGTCCCTGCGAGAAATGCCGGTACATGACTAGCGAGTGCAGGAAGGAGCACGGAATTCAACGGGCCACACAATCGACACATGCGCGCATTTTCTTAGGCTCTACCAAGGGGCGCTTGATTATATAGTGAAGAAAAACTGGGGCACGCGCAAGAGAGAGAGAGAGAAGGAATGTAGGAAAGGCAGGGAGGTTAACTAGACAATGCGTCCAGTTTGCTACCCTACACATGGGGAGGGGAATAGAGGAGTAAAAGAGAGAGAGAGAGAGAAGGATAGACACATGTCACATCACACACACAGTGCCGAGTTTCACAGGCGGTCGCTCAATAAGGTTCTTTTCAAGTACCGCAGGAGGGCTCGTGTGACTTTCTGGGCTGATATGCTGCGCGACCAGGCTCCTAAGATCTTTGCTTCATTAAAGGGCCGGTCATCCAGTCTATTCAAGGCACACTGGAGAGGCCGGCGATCTTCATGAAATTGGGCACAGCGGCACAAGAGATGTCGCGCAAGGATCACAAAAGCGCTAATGTTTAGACGGCTACGTTTGGCACTGCTTTCCTAAAATATCTGGCCCGTATTCAGAAAGCGATATGTGCACATTGGAATGATTAACAATAGAAAACAGCGCTAAAAGACGGGATGAAGAAAGGACACAAACCTTATTCGTCCCGTCTTTTAGCGCTGTTTTCTACTATTAATCATGAACCAACCAGCCCAAATACGTACCCTACTACATTAGAATGACCTGTAAATGCACGTGCCGCCAAATTCGGATAATAAACCTTATGTTATCGAAAGCGGCTTGTGGGATCTACGCTAAAAAGTCTTTTAAAACGATGAGCATAGCGAAAAACATCACGAAATCACTGCTGACGTAGCGGGAGAGATTGACTCTTTCGTGAAGCTTTCTAACATCCGGGAGATATACTAGCGCCATGAGGGACGCCGAAGTGGAGGGCTCCGGAATCGTTCTGACAACTTGGGGTCCCTGTGCACTCAAAGTACGGTACACGCGCGTTCTTGAACTTCGCGTTCATTGGCACGTGGCTGCCGCAGCCGGAAATTGAACGAGCGACCTTGCATCTAACAGCGGGAGTTCACACACACCTCAGCGGGTGACGGCAGAATAGTGAGTCGATTGCCGGCACCGTCGCTTTCGCAGTTTTCCATCTCTGTGAAGCCCGTAGTTTGTGCATTTGGGCACCAAGCTCACACATGGTATCCAGTGTAAACGTAATACCAGAGGATTCTGGTAATACGTAAATGAGGAGGCTGAATACTGAGCGCGTCAACCTTCCGTCAATTTGAACAGAAAGCTTTTAGCCAACCTGCGGGTCATTACGACTATAAGACAAGCATACAGATTTACGGTCCTGATTACCTGATTGCCTCACTGCATTAAAAGAGGTTGCGTACAATTTCAAAACGAAGCTTTCACTACCCTGCAATAAACGACCAGAAAAAAAAATTGTGAATGAACGACACCTTCATCATGGTTATTAGATGGCTATCAAGGAAAGGATATACATGAGCAGCACGTATACCCTTTCCTTTTCCGCGAAGAGGTCTCACTATGCTTATTACGACAGCTGTTTGCGTTCATACACATAATTGACTTATTTGCTCGCAACGCTAGGAATAAAGAAAAGCAGAGTAATGACAGCTTATATGGAATTTTAAACATGAAATTGTTGCCAACGAAAACTTTAAGGAAGTAGCAGAAGGCCCACGATATCCCTGAAAGTAAACACCAAACAAAACAGAGAGAATGAGAGGGCGAGAAAAGAAAGAAATAAACTTCTGCACGTTGAATCATTGTTGGTACTTGCATTAGAGAATGTCGAGATCGGCTTACGTCCTAAAAACAGCAGGCTACCCTTTGTTGTAATTCCTCGAGTGCTGCGCATCGAACGTGATGGTGCGACTCTAAAAGTTCAAACGCAGACTGGAGCCCCACCGCCCCTTTTCCCTCACGCCCGGCAAAGTGCTCTCTCGGTTGCGGTCGCACTCTGAAACGCGGCTGTGTGCAATCGATGCACGTCGGCAACTCAAATGCTGCCACTGTCTTAGATATTGTTTATCTGTATCTATCGCGCTTTTCCGAGCGGATGTTTTAGGTTTCTCCAACTTTTCGCTGTGCAGAATGATAGGGCCGTCCCGAAAAACAAAATGCGCTAGCGTCAAGCAATGAAACCGCTGCGTAGGGGAAAAAGAAAGTAGGAAATAAGCGAAAAAAAAAACCCCCGCATTCCTCGGACGAAGTGAAGTGACAGCCAGTGGAGCCACAAGCTGGATTTGAACTCGCGCTGGCAGTCAATTAACATTGTTGGCAGTCATCATCATCATCATCATCATCAGCCTGTCTACGCCCACTGCAGGGCAAAGGCCTCTCCCATGTTCCGCCAATCAACCCGGTCCTGTGCTTTCTGCTGCCACGTTATACCTACAAACTTCTTAATCTCATCTACCCACCTAATTTTCTGTCTCCCCCTCACGCGTTTGCCATCTCTTGGAATCCAGTCAGTTACCCTTAATGACCACCGGTTATCCTGCCGACGTGCTACATGCCCGGCCCATGTCCATTTCTTCTTCTTGATTTCAACTATGATATCCTTAACCCCCGTTTCTTCCCTGACCCACTCTGCTCTCTTCCTGTCTCTTAAGGTTACACCTATCATTTTCCTTTCCATCACTAGCTGCGTCGTCCTCAATTTAAGTTGAACCCTCTTTGTAAGTCTCCAGGTTTCTGCTCCGTAGGTAAGTACCGGTAAGATGCAGCTGTTATATACCTTCCTCTTGAGAGATAGTGGTAGACTACCATTCATTATTTGATAATGCTTGCCGAAGGAGCCCCATCCCATCCTTATTCGTCTAGTTATTTCACTCTCATGGTTCGGCTCCGCGGTTACTACCTGTCCTAAGTAGACGTACTCCTTTACAACTTCCAGTGTCTCGCCACCTATCGCAAAGCACTGTTCTCTGCCAAGATTGTTGCACATTACTTTAGTTTTATGCATATTAATTTTCAGACCTACTCTTCTAGTTTCCGTATCCAGTTCGGTAATCATGAGCTGTAATTCGTCTCCCGCGTTACTCATCAATGCAATGTCATCAGCGAATCGCAGGTTACTGAGATACTCTCCATTAACTCTTATCCCTAATTCTTCCCAATCTAGGGCCCTGAAAACCTCCTGTAAACACGCGGTGAATAGCATTGGAGAGATCGTGTCTCCCTGCCGTACGCCCTTCTTTATTGGGATTCTGTCGCTTTCTTTATGGAGGACTATAGTGGCTGTGGATCCGCTGTAGATTTCTTCCATTATGTTTATATAGGCTTCGTCGATGCCCTGATTCCGCAGTGCCTGCATGACTGCTGATGTCTCCACCGAATCAAATGCCTTCTCGTAATCTATGAATGCTATGAATAGGGGTTGGTTGTATTCCGCGCATTTCTCTATCACCTGATTGATAGTATGAATATGGTCTATTGTTGAGAAGCCTGTACGAAATCCTGCCTGGTCCCTTGGTTGATTGAACTCTAATGTCGTATTAATTCTGTTAGCAATTACTTTTGCAAATAGCTTGTAGACAACGGACAGTAAGCTGATGGGCCTGTAATTTTTCAGGTCCTTGACGTCCCCTTTTTTATGGATCAAGATGATGTTGGCATTCTTCCAAGATTCTGGTATCCTCCCCGTCGAGAGACACTTCGTATACAGGGTGGCCAGTTTTTCTAACATAATCTCTCCACCGTCTTTCAACAGGCCTGATGTTACCTGATCCTCACCAGCGGCTTTGCCTCTTTGCATTCCCTTTAGGGCTTTCTTTACTTCTCCTGTCAATACTGGTGGGATGTCAGATTCCTCTGGGATATTACTGCTTCTTACATTATCATCCTGAATGTATTGGCTGCTGTACAGGTCTCTGTAGAACTCTTCCGCTACCTCAACTATTCTATCCATATTGGTTGTGACCTTGCCTTCCTTGTCCCTTAATGCATACATCTGATTTTTGCCTATGCACACTTTTGTCTTCGTAGCTTTGAGGCTTCTTCCGTTCTTTAGAGCATGCTCAATTCTCTCCATATTATACTTTCTAATGTCAGCTACTTTACGCCTATTGATTAACTTCGAAAGCTCCGCCAGCTCTCTTTTGTCTGTTGCATTTGAGGCTTTCATGGCTTGACGTTTCTTAATGAGGTTTTTCGTCTCTTGGGATAGCTTACCAGTGTCCTGTATAACGAATTTACCCCCGACTTCCACTGCACACTCCTTAATGATACTACTCAGATTATCATTCATTGCGTCAACGCTAAGGTCGGTTTTCTCGGTTAAAGCCGCGTACCTATTCTGAAGTGAAACTCTGAATTCCTGTACTTTCCCTCGCAGAGCTAGTTCATTAATCGGCTTCTTGAGTATCAGTTTCTGCCGTTCCTTCCTCACGTCTAGTTGAATTCGAGATCTTACCATTCTATGGTCACTGCATCGGATCTTGTTAACTACTTCCACATCCCGTACAATGCCCGGGTGGTCGCACATTATGAAGTCTATTTCATTTTTAGTTTCGCCATTAGGACTTCTCCACGTCCACTTACGAGTAGCCCGTTTTCTGTAGAAGGTATTCAAGATCCGTAAATTATTGTGTTCTGCGAACTCTACTAGTAAGTCCCCTCTGGCATTTCCAGAGCCGATGCCATATTCCCCAATTGCATGATCTCCAGCCTGCTTCTTGCCTACCTTTGCATTGAAGTCGCCCATCAGTACAGTATACTGTGTCTTTACCTTACTCATTGCTGACTCTACGTCTTCGTACAAGCGTTCAACCAGTTGATCATCATGGCTGGATGTAGGCCTGTACCACCTTCATGTTGTACCTCTTATTAAACCTAATTACGATACATATCACCCTCTCATTAATGCTATAGCATTCCTCTATATTGCCAGCTATAATTTTATGAATAAAGAACCCCACCCCTAGTACTCTTCTGTCAGCTGAGCCACGATAGCATAGGACGTGTCCGTTCTTCAGCACTGTATAAGCCTCATGTGGCCTCCTAACTTCACTGAGCCCTATTACATCCCATTTAACACCTTCCAATTCCTCGAATAGTACAGCTAGACTCGCCTCACTAGATAAAGTTCTAGCGTTATACGTAGCCAAGTTCAGATTCCAATGGCGGCCTGTCCGGACCCAGATATTCTTAGCACCCTCTGCTCCGTCGCAGGTCTAACCGCCGCCTTGGTCAGTTGCTTCGCAGCCGCTGGGGACTGAGGGCCGAGGGTTAATTGTGGGAGGTAGTGGTCAAGTACTACACCAGGGTGGTCAATCCTGCTATGGTGAGGGAGTGCACTGCTGGCTGTGGTCGCCAGTGAGGCTGCACCCCAGGCCTTTTTTACGCAATTCCATCATCACGCGGATTTTTTTTTAATCCGGTTGGGAATTGTCCGGCACCGGGATTCGAACCACGGACCTCTTGCATGCGAAGCTGATGCTCTACCGCTACGCCATCGCTGCATCCTTGCTGGCAGTACCCGTCGCAAAAGCGGCTATGGGATGTCAGTTGCTTTGTTATTTTTGATGCGTGTTATAGGTTCTTGACTACTGGTGAATTGTTTATATAATGAATAAAATTTGAAAATTGGCAGATCCCACGCGTTGTGGGAACTGATTTCATACGAAGCCGTGAGTGAGTGGCAGCCTAAACCGGATTTTCCGCTTTGAGCCAAATATTACGAGGTGGATCGACGTCAGTGTGTTGCATTACCAGGCACGACGACTACACTTGCGTGCGAAAGGTAGCTCATAGTCAGATGTAACGGTGACACTCACGATAGGCAGAGACGTCAGTCTTATCGCATCGAAAGTACGCTACGGTACGGCGATGTATATATCATAGGTGTCGGTCGCTGGCGTATTCGAACAACGCTTGACTATAGTTTGCGGAGTCATACATGTGTAATGTTTGTTACATTGATATAAGAGTGGATAGCCAGAACTGCGCTGCCCCGACATGAAGATATCATACGCTCTTTTTACGAACAATTTGACGCGCTTACGTGGCTCCGTGGTAGAACACTTGACTGCCATGCAGAATGCCTGGGTTCGATTCCAGCTTGATCCGAGATTTTTATTCGTTGCTTGCATAGGAATTTTTCGCTCACTGACAACGCCGCAGACGCCGGCACCGCATTATCTGCGACACGAGTTCCTTAGTGCTGTCGCGTCAAGATTTCGAAAGTGTATTCTAGCTTTCCTTCGATTGATGTAGACTGTGAGTCACATGTGGTGCATACCCGCATATTACGCGCCGCGGTATGCGGCTATGTTCCACACGTGACTGGTGGAAAGTGTTTCATCACGTACGTGACATGCAAGTCACGTTATTCATGTAATAACCTGTGAATTGTGTTCGCCATACACTCATGTCCTACTATGTCAATTTTGGTATATACCAACTTGAGACGACCACGAGAGCGTCTAGACGTAGGCCGCTAGATAGATAGGTAGAGACGGTCAAAGTGCCTTTGGTTCACTAAAAAATGCTTCGCTTTAAATAAAAATCATGTCCTGGCTGAGCGCTTTACGAAACAAAACCCTCTGTAATGCTAGGCACTCAAGAAGGCTCTCAGTGTACCATAGAAAGTCAGCATAATAATAATAATAGTAATAATAATAACATTCTATGTCCACTGCACGACGAAGGCTTCCCCAATGATCTACAATTTACACTGTCTTGTGCGAGCTAATTCGATTTTATTCCTGCGAACTTCTTCATTTCAAGTCCCTGCCGTCCTCAGCTGCATTTCCCATACCTTTTTATCCATTGCGTCGCTTTACCTGATCACCGGTTGTCTGTTCCCCCCCTCCCCTTCCTGCTTAATGTCAACTAGAATATTGACTCTCCGTGTTTGTTCTCTGATTCCTTGCTGTGTTACGATCACTTAATGCTACGCCTATCATTTTCTGATCCATCCCACACTGCGTGGTCCTGAACTTCTCGCGTTTTTTTTTTTGTTATCGTCCAAGTTACAGCCCCCTACCTTAGTACTGGCAGTATGAAATAATTGCAAACTTTTCGCTTTAGTGACAGCAGTAAATTACCTCTCGAGATTTGTGAATGTCTGCTGTATGCTCTCCCATCCTTACACATCGGTGAACTTGTCTTTCATGAGTAGAAAGAAAGAGATACAGAGAAAAGGCAGGAAGGTTAGCCAGATGCTAGTATTCGGTTTGGGACTCTGCACTGGAGTGAGGAAACATAGCTTGAAAGGGAGAGAGAGAGAGAGAGAGAAGAAAAGGTTAAGTAAGAAAAGGAAGAAAAACAGAAACACACACTAGAAGGAGTTCCAATTATAGTCGTTGCGAATTAGAGTCATTCTCCGACGTTAAGTCCTATCAATGGCGCAGGATTCTTCCGACAGAGGTCGGTTGTCCAACTTGTCGAATAGGCTGTCCTCTGAGTATTTCACCTAGATATACATAAGGCTCTGTGAGAAGGTAATGCTGACTGAGAGTAGCCTATTCAAAACTGGCGAAATCGCTGCGTGCACCTGAAGTAACGTGAATAGAACATTTCAGGGACACGCAGCCTCTGTGTGCCTAAGAACGATTGCCTAACCCTGCTATCTCTTTCAATACTGCGTCTTCGCCCGGCACTCTTTTTTTCCCACTGGCATAGAGTAAAGGTGAAGCTAAGAATCGGGAAATGGCTTGACGACAACGATGGCGTAACAAAAACGACAGACGGACACAACAAATCTAGCTTTGAGATATTAACTCCAGCCAAGGTACAATTCGTTTCTTCAGTTTAGGTGAAATGGGGCAAGTCTGAATTCCGATCGTCTTTGCAATGTTTCTTAATAGGAAAGATATGGTGACTGTCTGGCAAGGAGCCCACGCAGCTGTCATTTATGCTTTTGCAATTTCAACATAGGTTGAATGCGCGCAGGTAACAATCAACATTTGTTATAATTGATAAATCTGAAGATGCATACTACCTCCACCGTCGTCCATTCCTAAGCCGGGTATGTGAAACACGCCCTAACTTATCGAGAACTCCGTGAAGTTCAATTTTGTAACTGCCATCAGATCATAACCCAATCTTTCTTAGCGAGCATGTGCCACTCGTAGTGACAGACAGAATCAAATAATCGCATGTCCTTTCACGCGCACAGTTTCGCTAGCACCAACGGACACGGTGCACGATACGAGTACGACAGAAAACCGCCGGCGTTCGTCAGCGTCCAATGGCAAATATTCTCTACTCGCTTGCGCAAAGTGGCCATTGCGCACTGGAAACAATATTACGCTTGAAAACTCAAGATTGTTTCTGGTCGGATATGTCTTATTACGCGACTCTGTGCCTCGCCGGAATGAGAGCGTGATGAACGAAATAACGAAATGATAAGGAACTAACGCAATCGGCTGCATTTCCTAGCGAAAAACTCACAGGGCCCCTTATGAATTCGCCTAAGACGACTCGGAGGCGAAAGCCGCCTTCTTCTTTTTCTTCTCAGTCGATGTGCCGATTCCCTCCTGGTATTGCACTGCCTCCAGGATCGGAGGCATTGCAAGCTTTCTGCACCTCACCTCGTTTTTCAATGCCTCCGTGATCGGCCCACCTTTGACCAAGCGACGATGTCATGTGATGACGTCACCATGTGATGTCAAGTTATGAGACTTCACAGTGACGTCATGGTGACGTCAGAAATTTTTGTGATCCATGACATGACGATAACGTCATATGGTGAATTCATCACGTGATGATTATTTTTTGCATCACTCGTGTTGACGCCGACGGTGCGGGACGCTGACGCCGATGGTTAATTTCCGCGTTTGGTGACGCATCTAAGGCATCTAAGGCCCAGAGTAAAACGAGTTCGATAAATTTAGAGATTATCGCAATCATTCCGTAAGATAGTGTGGCAGGATTGTACTCTATCCAACCGAAAACAATGTTACATGATCCGCAACGCTGCATTTAGGAGCTTCTAATGTCGCTGCCGGGTAAGTCGTAGAGCGTGAAATTTTGCGGCGCCCTCTTCGCGATCGTGGCATTTTCTGTTACTCTAGCTTGGGACACCAAAGGCCGTCACAGTAGAGGAATTACTTTACAAGAACGTTAACGAGAGCGAGGATGCGCGCACGATCATGCTCGCACGTACACAAAACTTACAGGTCATATCTTTGTCTAGCATTTTGAAGTGGAGGAACTTTTTTTTGTTAGTATGAGGAAGCTATTGTTTGGAGACGCTGGCGTTTGCTTATAGATGCAACACTAAGTCTCGGCTCATTGATAACGACAGTTTATGCTGCACACTTTGCGCACGGGACACTTGGTTTTCTTTCCCAGAGTATGCCGGAGCGCCTACCACCTCGGCGTCCCGCTTCGTCTGGCATTTTCTGGCGGCTTCGGCGCACAGTGCTTCGAGAAAGTGACGACGAAGCGAGAGTTAGCAAACAACAGCGACCGGGTGCTGCCATCACGTACTTGCTCTTTATATATTTACTTCCCTGGGCCCGACGGCTATCGTGTCGTTACGCTACAGGGACCCATCGCCGAGCTAGTTCGCCAGACGCTGCAGACACCATGACCGTGCGCGAACAACGACGTTTCTGGAATTAAAATATTCAGATGAGACGAAAGATTGTCCCGCGGGCGCTCGGTTGCTGGTATTGTTAGTTTGTCGCGCCATCCCCAACACTACAAGTGCGAAAGGCGAGCGAAGGAATAAGCGAATGAAGCCCGGAGGCAGAGAGGGGAAGAGGAGAAAGCCATTTGTTGTGAGATAGTGAAAGAGAGAGAGAGTGCGAGTGGGACTTCGCGCGCGCAATCGCGGCAGCACAAGCCTCTGGGTTGCATGTAACAGGTGGGACGTCAAAAGAAACTACAGCGCAGCTCGACTTGAAAACTCAATTACGGCTGCACCGCACACTCATGCCGCGACGGACGCTTTTCGAAGACGACTGCCTTGAAGGAAGCGGACAGCGCTGGCGCTCCCGGGAGACTCCACGGACCACTCGCTGATATCGACGCTGCCCTGGCAGCGTCACCGCGCGAAGAAAAACAGCACGCCGGTTCGCGAATGGAGTGAAACTTCCTCGGAAACACTTGGCTCTCTTCTGTCTCTCTCAGTTTTCCAGCGTTCCCTTCGGGGACTTGTTTTCTGTTTGCCTGTTTCCCGACATGGCATTTACTAAGCCAGGCGAAAATAGTTCATGACGTACGAAGGTTACTCGGAGAGAAGTGCTGAGTAATTACTTTTTGTAACAGATTGCGCCCCGGACTCCAATGCCGCGATGTCAGGGTCAGGCCGAGGAAGTCCACTGGATTTTCTTTTCTCTATTTTCTCGTAGGTTGTGGCAGGCGTTGCTACAATAAGACATCGTTGCTCATAAATTGTCGGTGATAATGAGGCAGGGACTTCTAATGCACAACCGTGCCTATGTAAAGGAAAACCTTTTTTTTTCACCTTTTGTTTTTCTTTTCTACTAACGTTACTTCTTCGTTTGCGCTACGCACTTGTGGAGCAGAAAAGGTAGCTGAAAAGTTTTTTCTACAGACTCTACGCTGATGAAATAAGTTGAGCGACTATACGATGACAACCACCGAGGTTAATCACAGCGTTCGCTGGTCGTAGACACCTATAATCGAGAATGCACAACGAAAGATAAACAGCAGCTGGACTACAGCAATGTGATAAGATTGAACGACCGTCGACCACGATGAAAGGTAGTTTCAACGTGGCTGTTTTCCAATGTGGACGCAGAAATCGCATTCTATAGCATCGCCTCCACTCAGGTTATGTTATGAGCAAAGTGGGAGTCACTGCTGCGCTAATCTCTTTGTCTCGCGGCTTAAAGTATCCTTATGTCCATCTTTTATGTGGTTTCGGAGAGACAATCATTCATTTATTTTAAGTCGAACCATGTCAGTTCAAGCCGACTAAGTTTGTCCGAAGCAAATGAAGTGTCTTTCAATCAGCCGTGCATCACGGTCCGCAGTTTCACGTTATAATTTCGCCAAGTAGAGTCTTGCGTTGCCTCGCGAATGCGTTGCTACTGGCACTCTGCAGGGCCTCTTCATAACACAGAAACAGAAATCCTGCTCCCACGCGCTCCTCGTTAACAACCCGGCCTTTTATTGTTTATCTTTCTGCTCCAACGTTTCTCCAAAACGTCAGTGACACGCATTATATGAGGAAGGCCAGCTGGTAATTTATAAAAAGATTGGCACCGTTTCGCGCCCATCCCTTCCTTTGGGGAGATAACTGACAGCTATTTTAGCGCAACTCTATACTGTTTATCTAGGTGCATGGTTCAAGTCAGTACTACTGACAAATCACAATACGAGGTGTGACACAAAAGAAACGAGACTGGTCCAATAAATCAGTGTACTTATACAGAATCAGTTCTCCGTGACATCACCTTCATAGTGGTCTCCTTCAACCAGGCCTGTAGCCAGGGAGGGGGGCTAGCCTCCCCCCTTTGAAGGTGATTCGGGGGGCGGGGGCTGGGGGGGCTAGGGGCCCCTACAGCCCCCCCCCCCCCCAATTTTGGTGAAGTAGGTGTTTTTACCAAAAATAAATAATGTCAATTGGTGTTTTTCTCAAGTAGTGAAGGTTTTCAGCATGCGCCCCCCCCCCCCCCCCCCCCCGCGCCCCTAAAAAAAATCCTTATTACAGGCCTGCCTTCAGTATTCACACACTTCTGCACTCGGTGCTGCCATCGCTGGGAACAGTTGTGGAGCGAGGTTTTTGGAAGGCTCCTCAGGAGATTCTCCGTTTTTGCCTGAAACACTTCATCTGAGGTTAGATGGGTTCACTTTAAGCAAGATTTAACTTTAAGAAATAAAATAAAACGTCGAATGGAGCCAGATCAGGCGAATAAGGAGGATGCCAAATCACAGTAATGTTTTTTCTGGTTAGAAACTGCTTGACAGATAGGGCCGTGTGAGCGGATGCATTGTCCTGGTGCAACAGCCATCCATCACTCCACAAATGTGGCCTTTTTTTCCCTAATTTTTCGCGACGTATTTTTAGTACTTCAATGTAGTAGTGTTGATTAACAGCCTGACCACTGGGAACCCACTCGATCATTACAATTCCGTTGATGTCGAAGACGACGTTAACATTGCCTTGAATTTTATTTTGACATGCGTGCTTTTATGGGTCTAGGGGATCCTGGAGACTTCCACTGCATCGACTGGCGCTTACTTTCGGGGTCAGAGGTAAAAATGCATGTCTCATCACATGTTACAACAGATTCTAACAAATCTGACTCGTTTGCAATGCGTTTTAACATGTCCACACAAACGTCTCTAAGACAGTTTTTGGTACTCGGACAAAACTTTTGAAACAACCTGCGCACAAATCTTCCTCGTGTGTAATTCGTCAGTTAAAATACGTTGAACAGCCTCCCTCCAAGTTAACCAACTACGTCGAACAGCCTCCAAGTTAACAAACTACGGATCACATCACGAACTTTGGCAATGTTTTGCTGTGTAATCGCTGACCTTGGGCGCCCAGCACTCCCACACTGTCACTTCCCCCCTGAAAACCGCTTATGACATTAAAACACACGTGCATGAGACACAGTGTTATTTCCGTAAACCTCGCTTAGCATTTGTAATGTTTCCGTGGCTGATTTCTTAAGTTTCACAAGAAACTTGATGTTGATTCGATGTTCGGTTTTACATTAGACATTCTTCCGGCATAATGCAGTTGCACATGTCCACTAAATGACGCAGCACTCCCAAGTGGCGTGGTCGGTAAAGTCGAAACTGGCCGCATGGATTAAGGAGGTGTGTGGGATGACGCCAGCAAAACAATTGCTGCTAACTCCACTCTTTCTTTAAGCTGCACACTTAGTCTAATTTTTTATGTGTCATACCTAGTACAAATACGTGTGTTGTCATAGCTGTATCATTCCTTTATAGCAGGCTTCTTCTTTTTTTTTTTCTTGAAGACTGCGCAGAAGTTCAAACGATTGCATGCGGTAGATAGCGCACTTCCAATCCTTGAACTTGTTTGCTCGAAGTGCTGACATTTGTTTCAAAATAAAGCGAAGTGTGCATAATTGTACATTGAGCGAATTTGCACTAAATAATTTTTAGCAAGTTCCTTTGAGGCTCGTAGCCGCCCGAGATAGAACGAATGAGATGCGAAAACGGTGGGTAGGCTAACCGAAAAAAGCATATGCTGTTTTAGTACATAATTGCATTTTACATATTGTAACCAAGAAGTTTCAAAAGGCCTATTCGCGGTGGAACCTATTCTGAAGATGGCATCAATTTTGAGATGTGCGGCGTCGAGCTTGCCAGAATATTTCAGTATTTCTTTAACTTCTCGTCGTTTCATGTATTGAAGAGCAAAAAATATCAATGAAACGTCACTATCGCAACCTTTGTTTGACGCTAGCCGGTCGCCTTCGCTGAACACGTATGCTAGGTTCCGTGTTGGCCGCAATTATCTCTTGCGAACATTCTAGCGTAGGAGCTTCTGTTGAATGTTGATGCGCTAAAATTGTTCGTAAGGACAGATTCAGGCCAATCCTTATTTCCGACATACTATATGAACAAAGACAGCCGTTAAATGGCATAAAGAACTTACGAACGGAAAGCCTTCTGAATCCGGCATAAGAAATACAAAAGAATGGCGAGAAACTGCGCAGCACGTGGACCAATTTGTTGATTTAGTAAAATAAAATCCTGGGGCTTTAAGTGCTGAAACCGCAATAAGCATTTTAACGGCTATTAACTGCGCTAGTTAACACGGACAAAGATGATGGAAGAAAGGTCTTTGTCCGTGTTTACTAGCGCAGTTAATAGCCTTTAAAATGAATGTGAACCAACTAGCCCGACTTGGTGCTCTACTTGAGCGCAATAAGTTCACCGTAAGAAAAGAGGGGAAAGAGAGAGAGGGATGGATTAGTATTATTTGATCACTGAAGTTGTACTTCAGCGTGCGCGCAATGCATAGTACGCAAGAACTTTCGCATTCTGCCCTCCCGTCAGAGTGTGACCACTGCGGCCGCGCTCGAACCGGCGATCTGATGCTGAGTGTAGTGCAGCGCCATAGCCATTGAGCTAGCTATCGCGGCGGATGTAATGGTCCTGTAACCTTCACTTCTCCAAGAGAGATTAATAAAAGGCCTCTTCTTAATGTCTCAAAATATATGCGCAGGAACGCAGCCCTTTTAGAGCCTTTCACATTAAGGTTTTGTGATGGCCCTTGAAGGCGGACCGAGTGCACAGAGGAAGAAGGAAGGAAAACATACATGGAATGACGGGGAGATTACCCAGTTCTCAGACCGGCTGGCTACCCTATGCAGGGAAAAGGGGGCAAGGAGAACGAACGACTATAGATAGGGTACAGATGTTACGAAACAAAGGAACAAAAAGGGAAAAAACTGGCCGCGTATTTGCGTGCTTCGCTGCAAATGTCGTCGAAAGACGATAGAGGAGGCGCTGCGTGAGATATGGACGCCATGTGGCAGTACGTCGGGAAACACGAGCTTATGCAGAGGACACGCAGGAAGGAAAGTTCTCTCGTTCCTCCGTGGTAGAGGGCTTTCGTCGGCGTGCATAGCGTCGCACTTTCAGCGCAGATTAAGAAACTAGGGTCTTTAGAATTACGTATCTATGTATTTTCTAGTAAAGGAACACACCACCTAATACTTACCTAATACTCACCTAATACTCACCTAATACTTACACCACCTAATAATACACCTTACGCCTAAGATATGCGTAATGTTTGCTTTTTGATAAACAATGTACACAAGTATGAACCTAGCAACCAGTTCAAGATGGCTGGGCGTTCGGCAAGTGGTTCAACTTTGGCCGGGTGGCTGAATCGGGTGATAGACAGACAAACGGAAAGACAGACAGACAGACCAAAATTTCCACGTTTAAGTTCCCCAATAAAGACTATCGTCTTTAAAAGAAAAGGCAAGGGGAATACGACACTGCCTAAAGTCTGTCTCTATAGACCCTCTGCGCTGAGGACCGTCTTGGCCAGTGTCCCAGGACCCTTTCCTCCGACAAAGGGCGATTGTCAAGTCTAACCGACCTAACCAATTAGGCTTAAACGAGGTATACCTTTTTTCTCGTCCCACTCGTACGATAGCGTTGTGACATACATGCCAGTGGCTTTACCCTATGACTCCCCGCAAACTACAAAGTAAATCTCGCCGACTGAAGCCATCGTAGCGCGAAATAATCTTCAATAAAGAATCAAGTAATCAGCTTCTAATAGCTAACAACCGACTCTACCAACATCTTTCTGGCTCTTGTGTATGTCCTAGTGACTCTCGGAAAGATAGCTTTATTCGACTGTATTCTTCTTTATCCTCGTTCTTTCTCGTTGTTCGCGACCTCTCACAAGCAGCACGTAACGACTGCGGCGCCGTTTCTTCGCTCTCGTCTGGCCTTGGGAGTTCCGTCTAGTTAAGCCAAACAAAATAATAAGCGCACTAAAGAGATCGCAAGGGTCGCCTGAGGATAGACGATGATGCCTCCCGTATATTTTTTTTTGTTATTTCTACCACTTTGTTATGAGCTTTTCTTTCTGAAAACAGGGCAAGGGCATGTTCCTCCGTTAGGAAGAGAGAGAAAGGGAAAAGAGATGATGGTGGCACGACCTAATCGACGGATATAAAATAAACGAAAGCGAGCTCCAGGATCTCCCCCGCTGTTTTATCAGCCACATTTGTCTCCCGCAGTGGCTCTCGTGCCCTCCGAATGTCCACCGCTTCGTTTTATTTTGCTCCTTTCCTCACACCTTCTCTCACTAGCTCAGCATTTCGTTCCGGCAGAAGAGCCCTTTCTCTGTAACCTCCTCCCTCTATTGTGGAGAGGATGGTGTGCGCGCTCCCTAGACCTCTTTTTGGTTTTTTTTTCGTTTGCGTCGGGCGGACGCAGAGACGTTGGAGTGGCATTAGCGAGGATGTCTCACTGTGCGCTTGTTTTTTTTTTTTATCCGCCATTGTGTTAATGGAACGACTCGCTGCGTGCTGCGGCTATATAGCGCGTGGAAATGATGACTCGTTGGCGACTTTTTCCGCCGATGCCATCGATAAACGACGCCTCGAGGAGAACGTCACGGCGTGCTGACCGGAGAGAAGGCTGCGTCTCTGTTGGTGAGGAAGGGCTGCAGCGTTGCGAAGCCCTCTTCACATTTATCGGGTTCCTTGGTTTCGCCGACTTCGCGCCACACGCGCGCGACCCCCGCCCGTCTGACTCCGGCGCCGACGTCGGCGGCAGCAAGGGAGAAGGGCAGCGCCTGCGGCCCCTTTCTTTTTTTTTTTAAGTTTCGCTTTCCTCTTGGCTCGTCCTGCCGCGCCACTCGGCGTCGTTTCTGCAGCGTCCCTCTGTACGTTCATTTGTTGCCTCGTTGATATATATATAATTTTACCGAGGCGGCCAGTCAGCGCAAATTTGCTCGTAGTATACTCATGGTCCGGCGAAGTTTGTCGGCGCGGTTACAGTTTACGCACCGTTGCCTGCTTTGTCGTCACTGCGCTTCTCGCGACGCTGGACGCGCGCGTGTCGCGTTCTGAAACACGGCCGTGTATCCGGTGCGCCCGTTCCCTCCAAGAGCCGCTCGCTTCATTCGGTTTGCAGAAAGTATTGCAACGCCGACACATACCCCCTCCACTACCCTTCCACGCGGATGTAGAGCGCCGAGAGGTCCGCCAACAGGTTATGTTACAAAACTGAAAGAGAGAGAGAGAGAGAGAGAAGCACAGAAAGGCAAGGGGAAGTTAACCGAACGCACGTCCGGTTTGCTACGACAAAGGGTTGGAAGTAATTTATGCGACGCGCTAACGTCCTCTGCATCAAACATACCTAGATAGGCTGTGGTCTCGAGCCATGATTCGTGATAAATTATGCCGTCCATAGTAAGAGTGTAATTAAGTGCCCAATATTCGATCGTATGTCGGATGTAGTAAAAGTGCTACAATAATATCTTGCACTCTTGGTGCAAGCGTGTAAGATTGGCATTTGCCAAGTTGTGGCGAAACTGCTGCAGCTCTTGAAAACTGTCTGGCGACAAGAACTTAAAGTTGGTGCAACAAATCTGTATCACACACACCACAGAGAGTGACAAAGGTTGTTAGATGAAACAAGACAAAAAAAAAAAGAAATGCGAAGTCCGAAAATTTGAAATTCGCGTAAACGCTTGTGGAGACACAGGGAATACAGTGAGGAGTTGGGCTAGTCAGTGCATACTTGCTAGAAAAAAAAACAGCGCTCAAGGTCGCAAGACGAAGAGGAGGAAGAGTTCGACTTGTGGGAGTTCGCCAGATACTCTGTTCCTAGCTTTAGTGCACTTCGTACCCGCTTTGCTTTGCCACGCATAACATTGATCCCGCTTTATATTTTTAATATAATAATTGTTGGAGTTTAACGTCACAAAACCACGATATGAGTTTGAGGGACGCCGTAGTGGAGGGCTCCGAAAATTTCGACCGGCGGGGGTTCTTTAGCGTGCACCTAAATCTAAGTACACGGATCTCAAGCATTTTCGCCTCCATCGAAAATGCGGCCGCCGCGGCCGGGATGGAGTCGATCGTGCGACCTTCGGGTCAGCAGTCGAGCACCATGCACATAACCACTAGACCTCCGTGGCGGGTATATATATATATATATATATATAAAACTGCGAGCCGCCAGGACGCATGCGCATAACGCAAGCCACTCTCGGAGTCTTGCGCTCGCGTCGTCTCAAGACCCTGCAGCGCCTTCCTTTTTGCGGCAAACAAAACCGCAGAGCGCGTGACCTCGAAAGCAGAAAATGAAGACGGCGCTTGGCAGCGGCACGTGAAGCCACGGCTCGCGTTCCCTGCGGACGTCGATCCTGGTCACTAAAATAAAACTTCATTTGGCTCTACTTGGTACATATTCTTGAGGCTAAAATTACAGCGTAAGCACACTTATTTGTCCTCCTTACTTCTTTACTTCTTTGTCCCTGCACCCATCTGAATATGATTTCATGCCTATAAGACATGCCTACAAGAGCCACAGCGTTCCCACTAGCTCGCGCCACCACGAGCCACGGGACGCTCTTCATTTTCCCTGGCCTACTGGCCACGAGTGGCGTGGTGCTATACAACCCCAAAATGAAAAACTAGCATGGGTCGCCAGCGATACCACACAAACGGAGCGCGGGCAAAGATGCAGCATGGCCCGCGTCTCTCATAATTTTAATTTCGCGACGTGTGGCGTCCCGTGCGTTTCACCCAACGCCGCGTGCGCTTGTATTCTGCCGTTAGTGTCTTGGAGGACGAATTAGGCATGGCGGAATTGTCTAAGGCAGCGAGCTGCGGAGCGAGGAGTCGCAGGTTCGAAACCCCGGTCGAGCGCTTCGGAAATCTTTTTCATCTGGATTAGTTTTATTTGTGGCTTTTATTTATATATACATACATATACATATCCGGGACATGACGGCGACGGCAATCGCAATAAAAAGGTATCGAATGATGCTACTCTACAATTTCTACTCATTTATAAGCGTATATGGAGGGGGCACACAAGCAGAGAAAGTAGTAACCCCTGTGTTATTCAGCCCAATTCGAGTGACCCACTCATTAAAAAGATAATTAGATGAGAAAAAAAAATGAAGCTATATTTGGTTCGAAGCGCTTTACGAATCAAGAGCAAAGCAAGAAACAAAATGGCTTGTTTCTAAACCTGTCATCAACTGTGTATTTCCGACTGGAAGAGTGTATACAGCATTCATTTTGGTGCTGGTATTTTTTTTCCCTGACAAACGCTCGAAGACATCAATCGTGGCCGCAAATGGCAAGCGCTTCCATCAGTGCCCGCTCACCTGCGCTTTGTGTATCTACGAGTTGAAGCAAGAAGAATCAAGCTCCGTCGTTCACCCCAATTTCTCGAGTTTCCTCGGCCGACCCAGCGGGAACACAAACGTGCCCGGCGATAATAAGTTCGGTCGCATAGAGAAACTTCGTTCTCGGCCACTTCGGGTAACAGACAGACACACTGTCGCGCGTGGCTATCGCGACGGAGCACTCTCGCGTTCTTCCATCAAACTTAATTACGAAGTCGTAACGACTCCGTGTAGGGCAGTCGCGCTATTTTAGGACCCGGGGTTAAACCATCGCACTCGAGAAAACTTAGCGGCACCGCTGCGCTCGCAAGCCCACGACGGTCCGCACAACACTCATTCCGTGCGTTCGCTTCAACAGCACTGTCGCCTCCGACATGCCATTTGCGTGACTCTGCATCGCAGAGGGCACCAAATAAAAAAATAATAATCAAGAAAGCAACCCCAACAACTTCGATGGTGCGTGAGGCGAGTGATTTGCATAAACTCCTCGGGCCAGCCTCAATAACACTCATTCAAGTGCGCGTTAAGCATCGGTTCTGAAATATGGCAACCGTTAAAGTCCCCGACGCGCATTCCACTAAATAACGAGCGCATTGGATGGTCATTTGGCACGCCCTCGGCGTCTCTGTGCGCGGGATCGAAACGCGCCATTGGTTTCGGATACGTTAGAAAGTCATGCGATATAGGCTGCTTGCACAACCCCGACCACGCCTGAATTAAATCGGCTTTCCCTAAATTCTGAGGACGTCGCTCTGCTTTGAGGACCTGTGTTCATATATTTTCGTGCGGAACTTTCAACCCACATCAGTAATTATTTTATATGGCTTAACGATATAAAAGCTATTATGTTCTCTACCACGCTTTCCGCGGCTTCTTTGTATTCAGTGCTGAAAATTCATTCCAACGGTTTTCTTCGTTAGATAGATAGATAGATAGATAGATAGATAGATAGATAGATAGATAGATAGATAGATAGATAGATAGATAGATAGATAGATAGATAGATAGATAGATAGATAGATAGATAGATAGATAGATAGATAGATAGATAGATAGATAGATAGATAGATAGATAGATAGATAGATAGATAGATAGATAGATAGATAGATAGATAGATAAAACCCACCCTCACAGCGTACGACACAAAAAAAGCCGCATAGGCTTGACTAGGAATCAGTTCAAATAAGTGGTCCCAACCTCGTTAACCTGTAGCCAGCAGTTGCTTGAGCTCTACCTTTAGATCCGAAGGACAGAGCTGAATAATTTATGCGGACAGCGCTTCTAGGACCCGAGCCTTAACAAAGTGCACAGACAGTTGCACTGAAAACGAACTCGCCGACGTCACCTAAAGGGGGAAAAAAACTCAGGTTCATGCGCAGCAGGCGAGTAGAGTCTATGGCATCCACTTTGGAAATAGTTGCTATATGAAGGCCTGGTCACTGAAAGCCTAATTACTGTTGTCACGTAACATAAATGATTTGTCGGTATAAATATTTTGTCACGTAAAATAAACGTTTCTTTCTTGTTTTTACTGTCAATAGGAACACGTTCGGGAGAAAAAAAGCAGGGAAGATAGCAGAATGCCGCGCAGAAACGTAAGTAGAATTCGCAACTGACGCTTGCAACCAGAAATGCTTCTTTGATCAAAGACAAAATAATGATAGCTAAGACAGCGTCATCGATTTACTTGCTCGCACATATAATGAGATGTGTTAGTGGACCCTATATATTGAGCCTCTTAATCATGCTCGGTGATAAATTATTCTTGTCGACGTGGCTCATCCCGCTTTAAAAAATAATCATCTATGTTCAAGGAGATGTTGGTGCCTGCTAGGCAGCGCCTACTACTTCTCTTCTTCTAAATCATAGATGTGCTGAAAAACAGTTTCAATCAGAGCAGTTTTTGAGTTCTCACGCACACCTTAAGATGCAGTTATGCAGATGCACACCTTAAGATGCAGATGCAGTGTCAATGGCGTCTCTCGTTATAGTGGAAAACACAGCGCTCACGAACGCGCGCACAAGTGCCATGGGAATGCGATAAGGTGGATACGGAAACATAAATGCGGCAAAATGAATAAAATAACATGCGTCGTGTTCAGAGCTGATAAGATATAATGAGTTTATTGCCGGTGCGTCAAGAACAACGGGAACGATCACTTGTCTGCTGAAGTGAAGTGTGCAAAAGTTGTTTGTGCGCGAAGTTGTTCCGATCGGAATCGATCCCCTCTCCTTTAACGCAGCTTGTTGCCCCCTCTTCCATCCGCCTCCTCCATACTAAGGCAAACGCATAGCTGTATTTTTCGATAAAATCGATACATGAAAAACGTCATTCTTTGCAAAGTGCGCCGCTAATTGCACCCTGTGCATGGGTTCTAGCCACTAGTCTCTCGGAGCGCGTTTTCACAAAGCTAGTTCTGCCCTAAATGTCTTCGTAAAAGCAAATTCCAACCAGCCCTGATACTGGTTACTACTAGCGAAGGCAGCCAGCCAATGTAAAACAGTACTTACGAACGAAAGCGACTGTTTGAGGTGCCTCGTTCCTTTTTTTATATTTTTTTTGAGCCACGGCATGATGAATAACAAAATACAATATATGTCTGAGTCTTCGTACAGACCAACAAGTAGAACGCGTGTGGGATTTCATCGAGGGTTTTGCGCCTCCGCAAATATATACTACGTTACCGCTCTACGCTGCGCGAAAGTTCTCGCTTAGTTTTCTGTCGTGCTGCGGTACATAGCACCTCGGCGACACCATGAACAATTTATCGCGTTGCCGACCCTCAGACGGGATGTTTCGCATCAATCAGCCGCGTCTACTTTTTGATAAGGCAAAACGCGAAAGTAAGAGCCTCCTCATCCAAATACAATGCAGAAGGAGAAAACAAAAAGCTCCAAGTGACCTTAATTTGGTCTGAAACCTTGGCAGTACGGCCTAATGCTGCCCAAGCACCAACGTTCGCTTCCTTTATTTTTCTGTTTACTCCTTTTTTTTTTGGGCGTGGTATAATTTCAAATATCATAACTCTTATCCGTTCACCACCCGCACTTCTATCATCGCTCACACATTAATGTAATAAAATATACAACCGCGAAAGCGGAGATGTGTGGTGCGTAAGTTTCTTGTTCCAATATGATTAATCAATGCCTCAGAAACGTGTTACAAGTATGCCTATTGGCCTGTTTCGTTTCCTTTCCAGTTTTTCGTGTAAATTCGGCGGGAAATAAACAACATTAGGGCGGCAGCAAGGATTATCGATTGCGCTAACGAGGTGACAGTACACAAAGACGCCATAAGGGTAATCCTGCAGGGCGAGCCTGAGATAGCGAAAGGCCGCGAACAGAGTTAATCAAATAATAGGTCGGCACGTCAAACAAAGGACGCCAGCGGCGAGGATTCTTCCGGCGAAGTAGTGCGACAGTATCCCTTTTTCCGGCGCTGAGTAGTAACGTTCGTTTACCCCGTTTCGCACATACACTGAACTGCCCCTCGGGAATTACTCCGCCGGAACTCGGTGATTCATTTCGTTGCTTCCTTCGCCCGCGCGCGCAACGATCGCTGCTGGGCGAGTGCCAGAACAAGGCGTATAGGTCTGTCATTTGAATGCGCTCCTTTTGGCAGCCGCAAATGCTGCTGCACGGGCATACAGTGGAAAACGTGCTCGATGAATGAAAACAAACAAACAATTGCATTACGAAGGGGCACGCATGAAACATTCCGTATAGTGGGCAACATGCTTTGTCGTAAGCTTTTTCAGAGAAAAAAAAATATTGTGTGAATATACAGAAAGTTTAACTAAGTTCGCGTAGAAAATAATCGCTAACTAACTGTTCATGTGATAAAAAAAAGAAATCAAGAAAGAAAAAGCTACACACTGAGATTTTATATTACGGAAACTTGTTACACTCTACACTCAATGTCTCAAAACTTGAAGCGTGCCAGTGAGCTGGAAAAATGCCAACATTATATTAATAAGGAAGAAAAGAGATGTTAAAGACTTCAAGAATCACAGGACCATCAGTTTACATTCAGCGTCACCCACCACTCTGGTCTAGCGGTTATGGTACTCGAATGCTGACCCCAAGGTCGCGGGATCGAATCCCGGCCGCGGCGGCCGCATTTAGATGGAGGCGAGATGCTAGAGGCCCGTGTACTTAGGTTTAGGTGTACGTTAAAGAACTCCACGTGGCCGAACTCCAGGTGGGACACCGCAGTGGAGGTCCCCTTCCGGGGCCCTCCGCTGCGGTGGCCCTCATAATCTTATCGTAGTTTTTGGACGTAAAACCCCAACAATTGTTTTGAATTATCAACTTTCAGCATTACACAAAATAATTACGAAAGTAATTTCAAGCAGTATAAGACCAACGCTAGACTTCAACCAACCTAGAGAGCAAGTAAGCTTCAGGCAGACGTGCAAAGCAATGGATCGCAGCCATGTTATCAATCAAGTGATAGAGAAACCTGCCGAGTACAACAACCATCTCTATGTAGCTTTCATAGACTGCGAAGGGGCATTCGACTCGGTAGAGATACCAGCAGTCTTGGAAGCGTTACGTCACCAAGGAGTACTTAAAACGTATATAAATACCTTAGCTAACGTCTGCAAAGACTCCGCAGCTACCTTGCTTCTCCACAAGGAAAGCAATAAAATAACGATAGAAAAACGGGTCAGACAAGGAGACACGGTCGCTCCAATACTGTTCACTGCATTCCTCGAAGAGGTATTCAAACGACTGTACTGGGAAGAGACAGTAATAAACATTAGCGGAGAATATCTCAGCAGCCTAAACATTAGCGGATTACATATCGCTCTTCAGCAATGATGGCGACGAACTGCAAAAAAAAAAAATGATTGAAGATTTAAACTGAGAAAATATGAAAGTGAGGCTAAAAATGAATATTCTGCAGACAAAGGTAATAATTATTAGCCTGGCAGAAGAAAAAAAAAGAGTTCACGATTGGCACCCAGCAATCGGAGTCCGTACAAGAGTACGTACATCTAGGTGAAATACTAAAAGGGGGAGCCTATACAAGAAAAGGAAATTCACCGAAGAATAAGTATGGGCTGGGAGCACACACGGCAGGCATTCTCCAGTGATGGCAGACAGTCTGCCGCCGTCCTTAAAGTGAAAAGTATACAATTATTGCATACTGCCAGTTCTAACGTACGGCACGAAAAGATGGAGGATGACAAGGAAACTCGCGAAAAAGTTAAGAACCACGCAGCGCGCAAGAGAACGGAAAGTGGTAGGCATAAAACTGGAAGACAGCGAAGTGTTCGGACAACAAACAGGAGTATAGCGGATACTCTGGTTGATATGAAGCGAAAGAAACGGACCTCGGCCGGCCACGTAATACGTCAAACAACCGGTGGTCTGTTAGAGCAATGGAATATATATCCAGGGAAGGGAACAGAAGCCGAGGACGACAGCGAGTTAGACAGAGCGACGACATTGAGAAGTTCGCCGGGATAAACTGCAATCAACTCGCGCAAGGTAAGGTGAATTGGAAATCATTGGGAGAGGCCTTCGTCCTGCAGTAAACACAAAACAATATACTGAGAATGATGACCACGATGATGACTATAGATATACAGCACAACATAACGGTATACTGAATAAGCGCGACTTATAAAAAAATTTTGAAAATAAAACTTTTTTTGGGGGCTGAGGCAAAGTAACGATTGTCATTCGAATACCAGTCCTCCTCATGTTTCGTCAGCGGTAAAAGCATGCAGCACTGATTCTCGAGTTATCAAGGGGATGAGCACGCCGCGAGTGGCGGAAATAATGACTAGTGCTACCGTCATACAACAAAAAGAATGTGCGCCGTTTTCGCTCTACAGAGTTACACCGGAGAAGCGATGCCTTACTCGGCAGTATTATTCTGACAGGTACGACACTCGCAGCGGCTGGGTTCGCATGACGTATAGTTAGGTACGGGAAGCCTGCGGAATAAAGAGCGACCGAACTACTAGGAACTTTCATGTTGAAGCACAAAGCTTATAAGCGCACATAAAACGAGGACCGAAGATATAAGAACTTGACAGGACAGCGCTGTCCTGTCAAGTTCTTCGGTCCTCGTTTTATGTGCGCTTATAAGCTTTGTGCTTCAACATGAATGTTCACCAACTAGCCCATCTCACCGTCTTGTTACTAGGAGCTTGAACGCGTAAGCAGAGACAACATCGGGTACGCTTGGATATTTGTCTTGGCGGTGTTTTGTTTACTTTCTGTTGTTCTTTTTTTATTCTAAGCGAGCATTTTGCTACCAGGAATTTCCTTTTTTCGGCGTTGCTACGGACCTGCCATGTTGACCGTAGCTTTTGTGCACTTCTCAAAGGAATCCATCGTTTCTTCTCCTAACCGTCACTCGCGTGGCCTACCCGGTGCGCGTGGCAGCGACGGGTAAGTCCTCGTCGAGCATTCTTTAAAGAAGGTATTGATTCATCGTTCAAGTTCTGCTTACTTTCATAAGATATCGATGTTCCGTTTCCTTTGTCACGCGGAATAAAAACAAATTCAGAAAGAAGCTTCTCACGCAGGAGGCACAGAGGGCTGTGCCACGTGAGGGCGGCGACAGGCGGTTGTTATATATGCTACCAGCTTGCGATTGACTTCAGCGCATTTTTCGTTCTTTGTGTGCGAGACTGCGCGACACTGCGGAGGGGCGTGCGTGATAGCGTATAGTCCTTTAGTCCTTTCACCCCCTGCCGGCAAAATGCAGATTGCCTGGAACTCTATCACACGACTTTTGTAACGAATCCCAGTATACGTGGATATGTCCATCGTTGACACGAAAACGCGCGCATGTGCGCGAAGAAAAGCAAGAAAACTAGGTTGGCAACAGGCTCGAGAAAAGGACGCTACATCAGGCTGCACGAGGAAGAATAAACACGAAGGCGTAAAGGGCACGATGAAGAGCACAATACGCGAAGACTTACGAAGAAAGCTCCAATCGACAGCTGCGAAGAGCTTAACATCAATCGTCATTCTACGATTCATAGCCTGCCGGAGGGAGGTCCAGCAACTGATGCAAAAAAAAAGAAGTTTTATCCATGTCAGTATTCAACAGGGACATCAACACCTGCTGAAAAACTGTGCCTAAGAACGCTTGCCGCAAAAAAAAAAAAAAAAAAAAAACACGATACAATAGGCACACTCCAAGCTTGCACTGAATGACGACAGAAAGATGCACGCATTGTAACTTACATGCATTAGAAGAGAGAAAGTTGTTTAGGGCAGAATCAGCTGAGCGTCTTGTAAGCGTGGCTCGCGGCGAGTTTGTTCCACGCTGTGCGAAAATGGCGGCGACAGCGGCGAAAGCTTTCGGCCTCTGTCGACGCCGGGAAGCGTGTGATATTGTTTCCAGCATTATTTCGCTAAAGTAAGTAGCAAACGTCTCCTTTGTTTATAATATGAAAACGCTGTCTTGAGAGAGTGACGACGACATTGTGTGTGTGTGCGCGCGTATATATATATCGAGGCACCATATATGGAAAGAGCGGCGCTGTGGCACCCTCATGTATATTTCTCGTCTGCGAGCAGGCGACAGCTCCCGCACCGTGTCGAATTTGCTTTTGCACCTGTGAGCCGTATAATGCGACACCTTGTTTCTATTACTGGGCTCTGCCATATGCCCAGCTTTCCACGGAACGACGCGCGGTCAACGGCCCCTCGAATTTTCCCCGCCCTGAATGGCTCGTCGGAGGCTAACGCGGCGTGACAAATATATGGGTGAAAGCTCGCTCTAGCGACAGTCGCTTGGAGAGACGAAGAAAAGTTCATCGTCGAATTTAAGTCGTTACGATGCGTCGCACTTGAGACGCGAAAAAAAAAAAAAAGAGCGAAACTGGCACGGAAGACGAGAGAAGACGTTGCCGTGCAAAAGCTGCTGACGGCGGTCGTAGCCGATAAACGTACTCCGCGTGCATCAGCCTCATTTAGTATACTATTTATAAAGGGACATTCTGGAGCTCTCTAAGTGCCTTCCTGACACATCTGCAGATGTAATTTGCGGGTGTACTGTTTCGGCAAGTCAGTGCCTCAGGCGCACGAGTGCTTTTGTATACGTGCAAGGGCATTAAATGGTAGTCGTCAAAACGAAGTGGCAGACGGCGCGAATTTGCTGTAATTGGCTACTGAATTTCCGAAACAAAGGTGCTAAATAAAGAATTTGTGCAGTTCGTAGTTTCTTTGAATTGTTTGCTTACACACTATCTTGCTCTTCTCTGGTTTACGTATGCCTTACGCACTAATGCGAGCTTTTCGTTGGAATATATCTGCACGAGTATGTGACGACCCCGTATGACTGTACATGCACTATAGTATCGTTAACAACAACACCAACAGCAGCTTCAAAAACAGCAATAATTTATGCATACAAGTAAATGGAGAAATAACTCGTTTTACATAACTAAATAAATGAATTGCGTAACCACTGCACCGGATCTTGCGAGGTTTGCTGAATTTAGAAGAAGTTAAGGCCTTGTGACCGTGCGAAGAAAGTTTCGTATTCAAGGCGTCGATATCTTGTAATAAAATGTGTGGGGATCGAGAGCGTCCTCCTACCTGGCGCCTCGTTCCCCAGCTGCCGCGCGCGTGCCGGCCGCGTAGCCTCGTGCGTGGTTTCTGCGCCGTGTCGGAGAATACGACGAACCCGGCCGCAGTTCGTCGCACACAGCGGCAGTGGAGAACGTCGCGTCCCTGCACGGTCGCGCTAGTAGGTAAGCCTAGTGCAAACCTATCTCCACAAATGGTAGAGATCGCAAAAATCCAAATGTAACTCAGCAACGTAATTACATATATAAATCAGGAAAGAGGAAAAAAGGTATCACAATTCTGTCAGCTGCACCTCACGATGAATATAAAGTGGACGAAATTGATGCGTCATTCACGGCTCTGAAATACATCGCTAATTCGTAAATTATACTTTTACAAGAGCCTTGTAAACATCAAATAACGTCACGTAAGCAATAAACGTTATGAATCAGGTTTGTCCGTTTGATGGAAGTCGATTACACAAGTGCGTTAATTTTGCGACTGTATGTGCAATAGTCGCCCTAAGGGAGTTTAAAACAGGCTCTATGAAGGACACTCCTCCGGCTTACGGTATGACAGTGATGCGTGTTCCGCGCAGGCCTGGAGATTTTAATGTGTGTGAGCTATGGATTTGCGCACGCATTCCTTTTATAATTTGACGCTTAGTAATGTTCGGTACCTTTTGCAAAAAAGGCAAAATCAAAATTCTACTGCCTACAGTCACCAGGATTTACCTCCTGTCTCGATTGCCAGTCCAGGAGTTCTCACATAAAGTTATGTTTGCGTTTTACGCGTACCGGAATAAGCAGCGTGCGGTTGGATCACGGGTTAATGCTTGTTTTTAACGGACACACCTTCATATATGAATTGAAATAACTGTTTTACAGTCCGCAGAGTCGGTTAAAGACATCCGGCATATGATTTTTTTAGCTGACAACCTTGGTCATGTGAACCTGGTCATATGGACCGACGATACACGACTTTCTCACTAAAGAGTTTTTTTTGTTTTTATTTTTTGCCGTCCCACGAACACGCTAAAATATTTAAATCAAAATATAGCCACAGTTCTTGCAACAGCAGATTTCACGCGCTCGCGTGAGCCCTCAATGAAATAAACTTTTCAGCGGACAGATGAGGAGATACTGGATCAATGTTCTGGAGACCGTCGCATTAGCTGACTCCCTCCAGGCCACTTGCTTCAACCCGTTTCGTCATTTATTACATGCTGCTACTCGTTGCGCGGCCCGATGAAGCAGCATAGCAGAGGACCGAACGAGCTGGAGTGAATGCTAAACGTCACGATGTTGTAATACCACGTTATTGCCTTCTGCTCTATGACGTGTCCAGATCCTGTGAAACTATACGAAAAATAAAAGCTTAGTAAAAACCAGGTTATACTGAAATACTATAGTATAGGGCGCTATGTGGCTTACCAGTATTTTTTCTTGGAGGTGTAGAATCTTCGCTTAACAAAAGAAAATTAAACGCGTAAAATCTCAAGCTAGAACGTTCCGTATACTACCTAATATACACGTCCGTACCTCTCATTTTGCATGCACCAAGAGAATGTCAATGCGATAGGGTCAATTGTTTGACGGAAACATTCAACATTCTCAGTCTGTTGCATTAAACTAACTTCGTGTGTGTGTGTGTGTGTGTGTGTGTGTGTGTGTGTGTGTGTGTGTGTGTGTGTGTGTGTGTGTGTGTGTGTGTGTGTGTGTGTGTGTGTGTGTGTGTGTGTGTGTGTGGGTGTGTGTGTGTGTGTGCGCGTGCGTGTGCATGCGTGTGTGCGTGCGTGCGTGCGTGCGTGTGTGTGTGTGTGTGTGTGTGTGTGTGTGTGTGTGTGTGTGTGTGTGTGTGTGTGTGTGTGTGTGTGTGTGTGTGTGTGTGTGTGTGTGTGTGTGTGTTGTATTACGAGGTATGTCATAGGTCCTTCTTACAAATAAGTTTTCCGCGCAACTCACGACAAGTAATCGCTACATGATTTGACACGCGTAGTGCCGGCCACACCGTGCAAGCAATTGGAGACAACGACACTATGCGATAACACACAATGTTTTTTTCAATAGAGGAGGACTCAGAGAATATGAAAGCCCGTATTTTGCGCTTGATAGATGACCCCAATCAACGTTGGATGGAGCTTCTTTTTTGAAGGTTCAAAAGTGGTTAGAGGGAGAAAAATAAAAGGAATACTGCACTCGTTCTCTTATTTTTTTTAATGAAAGTTTGGTAAGGCAAGCTTTAACCAAGTAAACCGCGACGGTTAACTATAAGGTCGGGTCAGGGAATTTCATCCTAGAAAGATGGCGATGCGCACAGAGGAGTGCGCGCAGCGAACGAGCTGGGTATGATAACAAGAATATTAGAATAAGAAAGGAAGCTTAAAGAGTATGAGGTAAGGACACAGGTAGTTGAAAGGTCCAATATTAGCTCTGGATCCTAGACGAAGAACCAGGCTGTCAGTACCCTGCGCCCCCTTCTTTATCTTTCGTATTATTTAAACACAGATCGGCAAAGCTAGTATTCTCAAACATCAGGCCATGGCTCATCCTTTCGTTGATTTAAAGGCCTACCGATGCAGGTACAATGTATGCGCAAAATATTCACGTAAGGCGAGCAAAAACAACTAAAGAAAATTAGCTTGGTGTAGTTGGCTTATGGGTGATTTCAAAGCTGCAAATATTCCTTCAGCAACTAATTTCTAGCGCTCACGTATTTGATGTGGCAGCGTCCGTAATACGTGGAACTGCGTATACTTCTACTCAAGTTATATGGCCTTTAAGACAAATAGCAGCGAGAGAGTAGTGTGATATATGAAATATTGGGCTTGCGATGGATATATGATGGAGAAAATGAACATAATATAAAGCAGACCGCGAGTGACTTTCCTTCTCAGTGGTACACAATAATGACGGTGTAATTGGCACACAGATAGAAATTGGCTTTCAATAAACATTTCTGACAGTAATCTTCGCGCAAAATCTTGCATGCGGAACGTATTTCTGGCGCATTTAAACGTAGCGTATAGTATAACCCGATGTCGGCACGCCGATTTTCAGCGAAACCATCGCACTGTGATGTCGATGACAACGTACTGCATGTGTATATAGAAATCGAAGCGACATCTAATTTCGGCACCTGCATTGGCAATGGCATTTGCACAGTTTCTGGGCGGCATGAAATGGAAGTACTGCAACAGGGCGATGCTGCGTCGATAATGCTTTGCAAATGTGATCAACGTCATGGAGTACTCGACGATATCTTCACTTTAGCGCTAAAAAGACAAACACATTAGAGACAACAGAGCAAGCGTTCTCTGTGTTTCTCTCTCATGTGTTTGTCTTTTTAGCGCTAAAATGAAGATGGCAAGTATTCACCAACTAGGCCAGCAACATGTTCTTACTAACTCGTGGAGTATACATTTTTTATTAGGTGTGTATGCTGACCGCCGCTACAGACTGAGGCCAGAAATATACGTATTTTGTGGGCCATGCGAATGCTAATAGACTTGTATCGGATGGGCTCCGTACGGCATGGTTTGTTTCAAGAGAGAATGGGAAGCCGGGAACACGCGCGAGGATGTCAACATTCCCTTTCACGCCGATTTAGGCACAATACGTCACACTAAAAGCAGATGGTTTATGTCCACATGTTACGAAGACAACCTCTTGGGGGCTGTGCTCACGCTGGAATTAGCCTGCAGGTTTGAACGCAAGCGATACGAGCCGCACGAGAAATAAATAAATAAATAAACATTCATCGGTATTCAACACTGAATTCAGTACGAGCCGAGAGCACACATATGCGCTACCGCAGAGTCTCGCCAGCTGCTTAGAAACGCACGCCTTTCAATAATACTATAGCATCACGTGTTTGCGGACCTCCCATTGCGTGATCCGATAAAAATACGACGTTGCCGATTTCACGACAGCCCATTTGTAGGCTGTATGGAAAATTCGTAGTTCAAATGAATACAGGAGACAGAAAGATGCCATCGGCGCACTTCCCGTGTGTGTGTGTGTGTGTGTGTGTGTGTGTGTGTGTGTGTGTGTGTGTGTGTGTGTGTGTGTGTGTGTGTGTGTGTGTGTGTGTGTGTGTGTGTGTGTGTGTGTGTGCGCGTGTGCGTGTGTGTGTGTGTGTGTGTGTGTGTGTGTGTGTGCGTGTGTGTGTGTGTGTGTGCGTGCGCGCGCGCGCGTGTGTGTGTGTGTGTGTGTGTGTGTGTGTGTGTGTGTGTGTGTGTGTGTGTGTGTTGCGAGTGTGTTCCTGTGTGTGTGTGTGCGCTCGCGCGCGCCACAGGCTTGTTACGATATTCATGTCGGGACCTATCAGTCATGTTCGTCATAGACTGGATATGTACTCCTATGCCAATTTTGGTATATACTAAGTTAAAGAGGCGACCATGAAAGCGCGCGTACGTAGGCGGATAGATAGATAGATAGATAGATAGATAGATAGATAGATAGATAGATAGATAGATAGATAGATAGATAGATAGATAGATAGATAGATAGATAGATAGATAGATAGATAGATAGATAGATAGACAGAACTAAAAAGAAAGAAAGAAAGAAAGAAAGAAAGAAAGAAAGAAAGAAAGAAAGAAAGAAAGAAAGAAAGAAAGAAAGAAAGAAAGAAAGAAAGAAAGAAAGAAAGAAAGAAAGAAAGAAAGAAACGGTCGAGGTGGCTTTAGTTCGCTAGAAATGCTTCGCATTTAAAAGAAAATTGGGTATATAGCTGCTTGCGACAGATTGTTTTGCTGGAGTGTAATCCATGTGATGGTGTTGCATATGTTCTCCCTTTGTTGCCTCTTGTTCTACGATTGTGTGTATTTATCGTACACATGCAAAACACAATTGTTAGCGAGCGCTGTGTCTTCATTTCGTCGGTCGTCTTGTGTCTCCCGTTTGCGCTATACCTCGCGTAAGCAGGCTAATCGATACGCTGAACAGAATTATGTAACATGACAAACACCTGTGTCACTATGCAGATTAAAAAAACAGCTACGCAAAGCAAAAAAAAAATAAAATAATATTATCCCAACAATACCAAACAAAAATTATTGATGTAACCTTAATTTTCTGTAGCTTGGTGAAAGAAATTTCGTTTCGTAATAATGCAGTCTGATAGGGCGGATGATTGAAAAAAGAAGAAACAAAGAAAGAAGTTCGTGGGGATAATAGAAACCTTGGGAATACGACGTCTCACTCGGGCAGCCTGCGATCGACGTGTTTACATCTTGTTCTATTTACTGCATACGCCGACAGGCAGCAATTCGCTCAGAGTTCGAAGAAAAGCAGCTGTCACGTAGCGCACCGGACGTCGGTGCACACAGAGCGACGTGAGTTGACACTGGAAGCTGGTCTCGACAACGAGAAATCAAAACAAAACTACACGTCTTCGATCCGTGGACGACGCTCTATACGCAGAAAAAAACAACAACAACGAGAAACGATAGGGCCCGCCTAGCCTGATAAACAAAACAGAAAAGACTGTCGCATGCCTATAGTATAAGATTTCGGGTATAAACAACGTTCGCAGAGATTTAATATATATTTATGTTGTTAATTAACGACGAAAGTGGGGGTATAATGTTAAAGCTGCCAGCGCTGCGTTGAAAGGACAGTTGATAACAGAACCATAAGCACACGCACGTTTTGGTCAGCCTTTGTAACTTCTTTTTCATATAGTCTTTAATTATGGAAGAGACGACGGCCAAATGTCGACGAGCACCACCACAGCTTCCGTTTTGTGCTCGATTTAACTATTTTCTTCATCTTAACCGATGCTGCTTTTTTTTTTTTTCTGCGTGAGTGAATTTCGAGTATCCGGTGAGCCTACAAAGCAAATCTGGGATCTTTTCAATAGCCTTTGCCTGCTTTTTTTCATCAATATTGTCAACTTTAAGCTTAGGACGAAGCTTTGGACAAGTAAGGCTCGCAGTGGCCACGGCTGCATCGTGCCAGTGCTGCCACACCCTTGCACAGCGAACATAATACGCCCAGCGCGCTTCCCTTCGGCTCTTATACCGCCGCCAGTGTCTCTGCTCCAGAGTGCACATGTCCTGCTTTGAAGTGCGGTGACTTTCCTCATGTTCCTAACGGAAACGATATCATGGTTGAGATCTAGTCTCCTTCGTTATTGAAGCTGCCAATCAGGCTTGCTGTCGCCGCCATGGTAGCGAACTGGTTACGTACTGCGAAAGCACGAAGGATGGAAGAAGAAAGAGAGAAAATAGCTCGGCTATTTCCTGTCTCTCATTCTTCTTTACTCTTTCGTACTTGCGCAGTACGAACGGGACGTAACTCTCCGCAGTACGCCACCAGTTCGCTGTGAACCAACTAGCCTGCAAGAAGGTCTTATGGTAGCGAGCTCTTCTATTATAGTTGCAGGTCTAACCTGGCCTTGTCACTGTCCACACAAAGAGGCTTTCGTCCTACAAGAGGTATTCATGATTACATTTTACTGCTGTAGTGCGCAGCGAAAGAGACGTTGCCTGAGTACTTGCTGGCGGTCGACATGCATAAAGCGTTTGATAACGTTCCCCATTGTAACGTCGCCATCCTCACTCATCATCACCACCACTTTTTCCGTGACCACGCTGAGCCCGTCGCGTGGCTCATGCCGAAAGCTCGAGCCTCGAGCTAAGGAGAACGCGCTCACGATCTAGGCCCGACTGGAGGCAGCAGCCGCTGCCGCTCCGCTTAGGCTATCGCCTTCCCAATAAAGTGGCGACGACAACGGCATGGCCACGTCGGCCGCCGTCACGTCTCTCTCTCTCGCGGCATCCACGATGGTATTCTGGAAGAACTTGCAAACAAATAACCAATGCAGCACACCAATACATCAGTTCCTCTTGCGACGCGGTCCCATTCGCCTTTATGGTGTGTCAGCTGTATGCAGTCAAAGCAACTATTACCTGGATAGGGGTCGTCTGCAGGGATCCACGTTTGGGCCGGCGCTCTTTAATGTTCATGTACAAGGCGTCCGAGGGACTGGCACGGAACGCAACGGCTGAGTTTATCATTCATGTTGATGACATTATGGTATAGCTGTAAAGGAGCAGCAGACTACACGAACAACGAAAACATGCTAGCCGAGTTGCAAGCGACCCTCAAAACACAATAGTTTTGCGATCAGGGAGGAGGGAAGAGAGGCGACTGCAAGCCCAAAGTGCACACACCAGGCACAGGTTGTTCGCGTCATCGGTCCTGACCTGATTCGCATGCAGCCTGTACTCTGAAATCTTTCGCCTTGGACCGGGGAGTGCCAACGCTTCAGCTACAGCATGCGCATTTTTTTCGTAATCCCGAACAGACAGATAGTCGAATAGAGAGCACCTTGACGCCGGGCCAGTGAGTCTCCCCGGAGGCAATATGGCTGCGCACGCCACTGCTGCTTTCGCAGGTGGGACAAACAGCCACAATACCAGAGGGCAAACACGTACGATCTCCTAAGCGAGACGGTATCTTCGGTAGCCGCCATGCATTATGCGTGTACGTCCCTCCTTGCTGTACTTAAGTCAATTACGTACCCAACAGCTCACCTCACCTGTCCTTTTTTCGAGCAAGTCCCCATTTCGCGCTCCAAGGAGGTCTTCATCAATAAGGCATTCGCCCATTTCAGCATGTACACCGTACTCTATAGTAAAATGGCGACCACATGACATTAAAACAGTGACGTGCTTGCACTGCGGCCTGCGGAACCGTGACACGTCAGTGATTAAAAAAAGAAAAGACGGTCTACGTTATCCTATTGCAGTCAGGAGAATAACCGCACATATATCAATATAATACACGAAGTACGGTGAAACACTGTTTAGGGATTTTAACACGCAGCTTCTATTTGTACCATATGAAACCCATGACGGCCAGTTCGGTGCGGTTTAGGGGAGCTGATAAACCGCTTCCCTGAGAGATTCCACACACTGCGTGCAGTTCGGCAACGGCCCTATTTCCCAAGGCCTTACAGAAGAATTTGTGCCTCTTCACACAATAGGGTTTTCATTCAGTGGTCCACTTATTTATCTGCGAAATACGCTGAAAACGCATAAGTGGAAGCCTGCGTGGTATGTGACGGTGGTGTTGCTACTTGGAGTGTTCTTTTCTTTTCTCGCTTTTGTTGACAGTTGACCTTATATATTATGCCCCGCCTCAAAATAAAATGTCTCAAGGTGTCCTGCTTTGAAATGGAATGCTTAAAGGAAGAAAAGAGCGTGAACTGCATTGCATATGCGCTGCCTGATTCTCCCATTGTTCTCCGAGAACAGTCCAGGACGGTTCTCGCAGTCAAGCGCTTTACCGGTAAGATTAACGAAGCGCGAAAGTGAAGCGGCAACTTTTGGAACCGTTCTCTACTGGCAACAAACGCGTTAATGTAGGAATCCTGTCTGACGTTCTTTCTCTCTCTCTCTCTCTCTCTCTATTAGATGTCGGAGGAGGTTATCTGATATGATTATATTTCACGAGACGCAAGCCACTTTCTGCTTACAGTCCGCGAGTTTCTGGCTCTTTATTCTTAACAGCGAAGCTGTTTGAGCCGTAGGTTAGGCCGTTCGGTGTGCGCGAAAACAAATCATCGCTGAGCGATGACGTCACCATGCGTCGCTTAAATAGCAACGCGTTGAAGAAAGGAAAGGAGGAGGCGAGGAGAAGAGAAGTGGAGGGGAGCATAAGCACAAATAAAACGAAATAAAGTTTCTTGGCCAGGTGGGACTCAACCCCGGGGTACCCACGGCCATAAGGCGAGCGTCTTAACCCCTCGGCTATCCAGCACCAGAGCGTAGCCATGTTTATTACAGTATAGAAAGGGAAAGGGAAGTCAGGGCGAGGAGGAGGGGAAGGCCACTGGCTCTCCGCTGTTTCGACAGTATTCGCACCAGTATCGCGTAGCTGCCCCAATATTTTTTTTCCAGCAAGAATGCAAGCCCAAGGGGAAAAATGGCCCGGACGACACGATTTAAAAACAGTTCAATCCACTGCGCTATGGTGAAAAATCCCGGCTGTGATTTGTAGACGCGCTCTCAGTGCCATAACGCTGTCATCGACAAGAAGCGGCAGCGCCTGCGCCTCTTCACGACCTCGTATCGCACCTCCAATCGCTTGCCGGACGCGCATAAGCTGCAAGGAGTGCGCTCCAAACGGTTCGCGAAGAAGGCTTGTCAGAAAACACACTCGCTTGAAAACAGATTCAAAGACTACTTATCCAAGCATAGTGTGTACAGAGCTTCGTACACGACCCACGCGTAAGTTATACGACGCATAACACGGGGGAAAAACGAAGTCTGCCACGTAGACTTAAACCTTACTCGCACGCGCACACGAGCGGCAATAACGGGATTTTTTGTCGCCACCTTTTCGAAAAAACGCGTGGCACTCCAGTTATTCGATCTTTAATTTTTTGTTCTTCTTCGCGTTTTTCTTTTTTTTTCTTTTTTTTTTTTTGACGGGATCCTTGGTCGTCGGAGAGCTCTCACGCTTTCCTCAGTAAGCCTACAAATATGTTTGTGTACTTGAGAACTCTGGAAGTTTCAATTTCTTGCGATAGGATCACTCACCACTCTGTAAGCTCGTGTGTTTGCTCCCGTCGACAAGCCCATCGAGCGAGAAAACAGCACTTTAATAGGAACTCAAGGTGTCGGCCTCGATACTTGGAAAACATGCTACACGTTTCGCATAGAAACGGCGTGTATCGTAGCGAAAAAAGGTACATAAAAAAGTGTGAGAGGTTAGCGAAGACTGGAACTGTTGGGTAAAAAGGTTAAGGCAGCTTCGTACTAGTGGTGCCAGACCTGAAAGAAGTGCGGAGGTGGGCGGCCTTCCTTGTATCTTTTTATTTGTTTTTATTTTTCTTTCTTTCTTCCTCTCTTTATTTCTCTTTCTCTTTTTTTCTCTGATTTTTCTATCTCTTTAATGTCTATGTTTATTTCTATATCTTTATTTTTCTCGCTCTTTCTCTCTTTCTTTCTCTTGCTTCCATTTCTTTCTCTTTCTGTGTTGCTCTTTGTTTTTCTATTTTTGTGTCTATTTCTTTCTGTTTTCTTCTCTTTCTTTCTCTCTTTTTTCTCTCGTTCTCTAGTTACTGCATTCCCACGTCGGACAAATCGGCGCACATGTCCTGGGAGCGAAGCAGGATATGAGGAAGAGGACGAAGAGAGCGCGTGCCGGTTCATGATTATGATAATTTTTGTTCGCGACTAACAGAGTTTCTCCGAGCTTAAACAGTTCCGAAGTTAAAAAGACAAATGAATCCTCTGTGTTGGTTTAGTGAGAACTCCATTCTTATCATAAATCCTGATTGAAAAATCTTGTTCTCCAATTTGTGAAACATTGCCGATAAAGGGTGCCTAACACACCAGGAATAAATTTAAAGGTGCCGCACTAAAGCATAATGCATACAAATTTTCTAAGTATTCTTGAAGAAGCATCCCGTTAGCGCCTTCATAAACATAAACACCGGAGGAAATGCCAACGCTGCACCTGGCGAAGTGGCACGTGGTAGGCTCTATAATTTCTTCTTCGAGAGCTTGTGGCGGCACGTAGACGTTCCTCGGATATTTGAGCGCCCAAATGTCTTGTTCTGTCTCCAGAACCCGTAGCCTCAATTTATTACGGCGAAAGTCTTAGATGCCTCATCAAGCGAAAATTGACCGTCGGCGTCACGCGGCGTCGGGCACAGCGCGAGATATGCAAAACATCAACATCAAGTGATGACGTCACCATATAATTTTATCGTGAACTCACAGATCTCAAAAATTCGCCAGGTCATGTGACGTAACGTCGCATGATGCCGTCATCACATGACGTCGTAGCTTGGTCAAAGGTGGGCCGATCACGGAGGCAGTACAAAACCAGGTGAGGTGCCCTCGATCCCGGAGGCTGTGTAAAACCACTCTAGGTGCACAAAGCTTTCGTAGGGTGGCGCGGCAAGATCAATACATCGACTGAGGAAAAGATGTTGGCTTGCGCCTTCGAGTCGTCTTAGGTGAATGCACAAGGGACCCTGTGAATTTTTTTGATTCCTCAATCGTCCCCTTCTCGCCTATCCGTTAGAAAATTCGCAGTCATGAGTTCTTTCACTTCTTTGTGAAAATGGCACGCCGCCGTATTCCAGAACGTCCCTCATTTTAGCCCATATTCTTAACTCGGAGCAAGTGGGTGGAAGCGCCGCCACATATTCGAGCTAAATGACGGTTAACATGAAAGAGAGAGAGAGAAAGAAAAGACAGGGAGGTTAACCAGGGCAAATCTCCGGTCGGCTACCCTGTACTTGGGAAGGGGAAAGGGGCTGCGAAACCGTACTTGAAAATCATGACGTCTTGCTTCGTATCGCTTAGTAAGTCTCCTAAACCGAGCGCCGATCTTAAAAGCTTTGAAAACAGGCACACACGTCTCAAACCGACCGCAATTTCCCATCTCTTCGTTCTTTCTTTTCATCCCTTATTTCCTTTCCCCAAGAACAGGGTAGCAAACCGGACGATTGACTTCGTCTTTCCTTCCTTTCCAGCTCCTTTTCCTAAGGCGAGCGTTTATCAGGCGCTTCCATTCTATTCATTTTTTTCTTATTTGTTTCGGACGCTTGCATTTCAAATGCGACGAATAAGTAGCCTTCTCAACAAAAAAGTAGGGAGCAGTATTCAGCGAACCTCCCGTAGTCGTACTGGATACTCGACTTAAATGCGGCGTGTTTGTCTTACAGATTGGCGAAGAGCATTTCAGCCGTGATTCAGCTTGTTCACGTAGCGATCGCAATGCTTGATCGTCTATCAACCGGTACAAAGTTTTCTCTTAGTGGTCAGCATCGAGGAAGATAAGAAAGAGGAAACGAGTTGTATAGCCCAGACGTGCATCGACAGACACATCTCCCAAATACTCCCCAAGGTGAAAGTGCAGGATCGTGTATCTGCGGCTCCGCCACGTGGCATTGTACTGCCTCGCCTCTCGGAGCTGCGGGAAGCTTGCTAGCGATCTTGTGCCAGCGGTCGGCCAAGACCACGCACTCCCTGACGAGATGAAACACGTTTTTACGGTGTTGCGGGAAATGAATGGGGAGCAGGAGTTTATTCTGTTTGGTTTGACACAGAGGGAAATGAGCAGCGTAAGCACTGACAGGTGTAGCACGAAGGCACGCCCCCGAAGATTTATCGGAAGAGTGTTTCATGCATTCACTTCGTATTTTTTTCTCTTCCTTTCTTCTTAGCCCATCATTGTTTGCAAAGTGGCTTCTACTTTATTCGTATACACGCCTTAAGATACGTGCCTTCCGAAAAGCCATGGTGAGTAAACTTGTAAAACATGCCTATAGGGCTCGACCGAAATGTAAGTTTAGTGCCAGGAGTCACTGGCTAAAAAGTGTTTAATTGATCATATTATATTATCAGCAGGGCCTTTTAATCACTTCCAAGTATATACAATGAACATATTAGCAAATTACTTTTGCATTGGCAGATCTCTATGCCTTTGCTCGCGTGCATGTGTACCGGCTTCCAAGAGCTTAGAATAAACATCTGCCCCCCCCCCCCTCTCCACCCCTCCTTATTGTGCATATACAACTGCATGTACATCCCTATCTGTTAAATTAAGACCAAAAACCTTTAGACCTATATCTATATATATATATATATATATATATATATATATATATACATGGGTCTAAAGCTTTTCCTCTCTAAGAGGAGAGGAAAACATCTTGAAGAGTATTTAGAAAACAAACATCTCAAGCTAATGGCCAACTTTAATAATAATATCTGGGGTTCTACGTCCCAAAACCACAATATGATTATGAAAGACGCCGTAGTGGAGGGCTCCGGAAATTTCGACCATCTGCTGTTCTTTAACGTGCACCTAAATCTAAGAACATAGTACATGGGCCTCTACCATTTCGCCACGATCGAAATGCGATTGCCGCGGCCGGGATCGAACCCGCGACCTTCGGGTCAGCAGCCGAGCACCGTAACCGCTATACCACCGCGGCGGACAAAATGGCGAACTTTCGTGGAAGCTCTAGTATAGGGAATACTAGTTGTTCTACCCAGCGCCGTTAATTTTTGCCCGAATACCGCCCATTACTACGGCTGCTCATTGCGTTTTTAGTGCTTTAAAAGAATTCGTTCGATAGAATTAGTTTTTCGGGATGAGATCACAGATGTCCGGAATTTGACCTGAGCAATGCTGGTATACGCCTGCGAAGTTGGGGTTTTAAGTGTCTCTCAGCATGTTATTGCTGTTTTGTAGAAAGCTGGTAAACATATAAAACTCGTGTCTTTAGGCAGTGAGGCCTTTTGACTGCAAGTACTCACAGTTATTATGAAATAAGAGGAGGAAAACAGCTAAGTTTGCCAAAGTAATTGTTAAAATCTGTTGCAAAACCATTAGCCGTTTACTAGACATTGAAAACTGCTTCAAATAATTGTTTCAGAACAGTTTAGCAAGGAATCAGTCCTCCCATAAAGGTTGATGTCAGAACCTGCGCAAAATATAAACGCAAATAAAAAAAAAACACGATGTACACCACAGCAACCAGCTAACAAAAAAAAAAACTAGAAAAATACCGTGATCGCGTCATGCGTGCCTTTACGGGTGAAAAGTCCGCGTAACCGTCGCAAGAGAGTGCAGGCAGTTCATCAGTTATGTAAAGGCGCACCGCCTCTGGATTCTGAAAACTCGTTGAGTTTAAAATAATATTTGCTCGCGGCGCCGTGGGAGCTGCGCCGCTTTCATTACTCGAATTTCCAGTTACTTACGTAGAAGGAAAATCACTTTAGGGAAGAACACGCAGCAAAGCACTTTGTCGGCGAATGCCAACTAGGCGGCCTTTCTCCGCTGGTATGTTAGCCCTGATTTTGCTTCTACATGGGCGTCTATACTCGCGCTTTATCTATAGTTTCGGAGAATTTGCAAGGACCGCAATTTCGAGCGAGAATATTAAGGAATTCGAATTGCGCTTTTCATCTGTTCGATACATTGTCGTTGCTTGATTTGGCGAGAGCAACCAAACATTCAGAAAATGTATATAACAAAATCACACACGCACACACAAAAAAGAAAAACTCCGAAATGCCAGGGATAAGTGCCACCGCGGAAAAAAATGAGAACGCTTCGCTTCAGCCCCACGGCTTGATCCTTTTTCATTACGCACCGGTCGGAAGATAGACCGCTTACCGAGTTAGCTTATCTTTCCGTTTCCAGAAATGGGAAAGCCGTAATGAACAGCCACTTAATATTCAGTAAAGAAAATCGGGTTTCCAGGGCATTGCTTTCTTTTGTAGGGTTACGCTTGATGGAGGTGCACGATACGCAGATGGTAGGAAAGGAAGGAAGGAAGGATTCGAGAAATTTATAGTTATTTCCGCTAAACACGAGGCCTTTTTTCACCAGCCTCATTCGTTAAAAAAGAAAATTTTGTTCACCGATTCGCGAAATATTTATTGCGGTTTTTCACGTACACGTTTTGGAACTCGCGGCAGCAAGCTCACTCAGAATTCCAATGCAGCGTTCTAATGCTAGTTCACGAGGGATGCAATGTGCGCTCGCTGATAACACATCTTGAGCAGGTTCTTTTTTTCCAAGATAGTGTTTTAAATTAGTTTTACTTCTGCCGTTCAGGCGAAGGCGCCGAATGTATTAGAAAAGCAGTTCACGCTTACTCCCTGCTAAGGAGGCCCTCCAAGTGTGGTTCCGTTCACTATATTTGAAACAATCTCGTCAACTCCCTTGTGACACATCAGCATATTTCATTTAGTTATCCGTAAAGTGATGGATTACGACAGTGCGCGTTCGGGTGCACTTAACTGTTCGTCAAAGGCTCAACTTAGCTTCTTTTGCCTTCGCTGAAAATGGCCTAAACACACACACGAAAAACACAAAAACAATATAATACACGTCCCTGTGACATACCGATCTCCTCAACTCTCCTCCTCGTCAGTTATACTTAAATTATACGCAGGGATGAATCCCCCCATCCCCCACCACTAAAAAAAAGAAAAATGAGCCGGTTGTTTCATTTACACAAATACTGTTTCAAGTCGAAGGTACCGATTGAGGTAAATCTATTTTTAGCCTCGTGGTGGGACCTTACAATTACCAATGCGCAGGTTCACCCACACTACAACTCCTCGACCAACAACTTGAAACACGCTTCCTGCACATCCCAATCTTCTGTTTTTTTTTTTTTACTTCTGTTTGACTGAGAAAGGATCACCGCGGAGCTCTTCGCGATAGTATACGTACACCACTCGTCTAGGCTTTCCTCTTTGTGATACTTGCATAGCAACTGTCACGTTTGCTCTCTTAAGTTACTGGACCATGTACAGGAATGAAGTCTTGTACAACGCCCGCATTTCCTTCCCGTTGCCTTCTTTCTTGGATTTATTTTAATTTTTTTTTTGCTTTCGTATTTCATGCGGGCTTTTTCTCTTTATATTGTAGACTGTTTTCACTCTCCGGTGCTTGTTGTCTTGGGTTACATACATCAGGGACATCCAAATACCAGCGCTGTCGACGTAATACAGTGGACGACAAGAACGCTGTCGGGAAGAGTGCAGATCACTTCCGAAGAATTGGCTTATCTTACCGTCGGGCAGATCGCAACTATACTCTGCGGACCTGGTGACACCAAGGACCACCGAGCCGATTCAATAAGAAAGAAATAGATATAACGGCTCAAAGACGATGGCAAAAAATGAGAAGCCCGAGCGCGATCTTTGCAGGCGAATAGTACAGCTTTACCCGAGAGTGGCGCCAGCGCTCGCGGAGTGATCAAGGTGAAAGCTGCTGCTCACCACTGACCGCGCGTTTGGTGAAGGCAGCCCTGCTGCCGCCAACACCGGTGCCGCACCGGCAGCAGAAGCAACGGCAGCAGCACAGAAACTGTGTATTGACCGTATGTTATCTCCGCGTTCGCAGGCCGGTGGCGGCGGTGGCGGCGGTGGCTTCGGCCCCTGGACATCAAATCGGTTTGCCTTATTGAATCCGACGGCGGATCCCTCGGATCTCTCCTTCTGTGTGACAAGGCGCCGCGAGCTGCTTTTGTCGCTACACTGAACAAGAATTTAATAACGCGGCGTCAGGCGCTTACACGACTGAGCCGTCAGGCGCACCGGGATTGGAGACGTAGGCCGCAAGGGCTGGCTGCCAGACAGGCTACGCGGACGCTTTGTCAATCCGGCGGCTGCCAGGAGCCGTCGACCTTCGGGCGGATTCGCTGTCAAGATCGCAGCTCGCGCTCAAAACGCGCCAGGGTTGGGACCACCTGGAGCCGCTGGTGCGGAAAAGCGCCCTTCAAAGATCCCCCCACCTCTATACCGTTCCTCTCGCGACCGTTTTACTCAGGTGTATGCGTGGTGCTGGACAAGCTGAAAAATCCTTTTTTCCCCAGAAAATTCTTGGCGTAAACACCGCAACCCGGGAGAGACGACGCCAAAAATAGAGTGACATCCGAGTCTCATTGCAATGACCCATATGTCGCATTGCTTAATAACATCCATTGGAAAGACGCATAGTAACAATATACTGCGAGCGCTCGAGCGATTGCGAGGCGCTGGGAAATTTTTTGTGGTCAGCTATTGTGGCAGCGATTCTTGTGGTGTCAGTTCCTTCCAGAGCAGGTCCTAATATTTGAAAAAAAAGGAAAGAACGCTCCGCAAAACGTGACGTCGCTCTCAGTGTTTTTTTTTTTTTAGGGGGGGGGGGGGGGATTGGAGGGCGGATTTGCGATCGAGCACGTTTTTATAGATTTCAAGATTCACCACCTACGCAGTTCCTCGCAAGCTGATCTTACCAATGAAACCATGCCAGTGAATCTTCATACGATCTCAGTGAATTCGGAGATTTTCTGTGACATGCTCTTGAATAAGCTATCATTAATTTTATGGAAGCTCAAACGTACGCAGTGTATCGAGGCGACATTAAATCTTCGTGGAAGCACTATGAATCGAACAGTCGCTGAAGGAACAACGCATTGTGTCAATGTGTACGGTGAATTATTTTAATTACAGTAAAACCTCGGTGATACGATCACGGCTCGTACGAATTTCGGGGTCATACGAATTTTTCTGTGGTCCCCGCCAAGGCCCATTAGCCTGCAATGTATTGGAGTGCGGTTGTTGCGAACCGACTTTCAACTCGCGACGTTTGATACGAACGTACGCATGCGCACAGGTACGAACAGATACTGCCCGCGCTGTCTCGGAAGACGCGGCAGTCCCGCGCGGGCGCAGGCATGCGCGCTGCGCGACCATCAACGGTACGTCTTGCTTCCGAGGTTGTGCGTCCGAATCTTGGAGGCCGTTATGCGCCTTCGCGTTTAGATTACAGATGGCTTTGACGTCGCGTTTCTTTTTTTTTTTCAACGCTTTCACGCGTGCTGCTGTGCTCGAGGCAGCAGCGCCTTTGTACTGCGTTAACACGTGCCTGCAACGTCAATGCAAGCCATGTCCTCGCAATCAGACGTTCTGTGAAACAAGACTGAAACTTGGGCTGTGGGACCATCATGAAGTCCAATGAGAGGTGGAAGACCCCAGGAGACGAAGCGGACGGTCTTGGCGAAGGAGCTAGGCCTCGCAACGTACGCGCACACCTGCGAACTCTCCGATTTGCACGGGAGACTCCCGAATTTTGAGCAAACCTCCCGAATGTGCGGGCATGGCCGTAAATCTTCCGAAAAGCGCCCCAACACCACCGCGATAAGAAAATAACAGCAACAAAGGACAGCGATTCTAAAATTTTCTGGCCTTCATTTATCGCGTGCAAAGCGCTTCCTAAATCACTTTCGCCGCACTACTGTAATGTCATGCAGAAAAGCGTAGTACGATTAGGCAGGGGCTACTAGCGGTCACGCATCACAACACATCTGGTTCATTAATTACACATGCGCGCACGCACCGCATGTTTACGAATACAAGTATGATCATTGACGTCCAAAAAGTTTACTGGCAATCATTCAGAGCTGTTGATGGCGTCGCTGCGGCCCTGAGAAACACTAAATCAAAACGTATGCCAACATTATTTTGTCACATACTAATTTTCCATGTTTTCTGGTGATACGAATTTTGGGTGATACAAATATTTGTGGTGACCCCGCGAGATTCGTATCACCGAGGTTTTACTGTATTACAGCGCATATTTTCAGACAGAAGCAATGATATATAATGATAGTACGTAAGCAGCATTTCATGAACGAAGCTTCCAATTTATTTTTTTCGGTCATGAAGGCTTTAAATGTTACAGGACGACGCAGAAAAGCCAGGGAGGTCAGCCAGACGCACTTCTGGTCTGCTATAGACCTGTTGTGACGGTATAGGGATTAAGGAATATCAAAACGCCAGGCCTGCGCTGAAACCGCAGCACAGTCACAGCGAAAGCTGGAAGAGCGGCGTTTCTAGAGCCGGTTGTAAGCTCTCTTGGGGCTACTAATACAAGTACCCACTACGCCATAAATACAAGCAAGGTACCCACTA